>NC_044911.1:60405119-60455147 GCF_001633185.2 Quercus lobata
TTTGGTTTCCCCATAGTTTGAGTCCCGAGGACCATGCAAGACCTTGGGTTCCTGTCAAAGCTTAGAATTTGTTTTTTTGTGCTTGGTTTCCCACAGGCTTGAGTCCGTGGACCATGCAAGAACCTTGGTTTGTCCAAACTTTTGATTTTGATTTTCTCTTTTTGCTTGGTTTTCCCCATAGGTTTGAGTCCAGGACAGCAAGACCTTGTTTGTCCAAAGCTTATGAGATTTTGTTTTGTGCTTGGTTTTCCCCAACAGGCTTTAGTCGTGGACCATGCAAGGCCTTGGTTCTGTCCAAAGCTTTTGATTTTCATCTCTTGTACTTGGTTTCCCCATAGGTTTGAGTCCGAGGACCATGCAAGACCTTGGTTCTGTCCAAAGCTTATGAGATTTGTTTTTTGTGCTTGGTTTCCCCACAGGCTTGAGTCCGTGGACCATGTAAGACCTTGGTTCTGTCCAAAGCTTTTGATTTTCATCTCTTGTACTTGGTTTCCCCATAGGTTTGAGTCCGAGGACCATGCAAGACCTTGGTTCTGTCCAAAGCTTATGAGATTTGTTTTTGTGCTTGGTTTCCCCACAGGCTTGAGTCCGTGGACCATGCAAGGCCTTGGTTCTGTCCAAAACTTTTTGTTTTCATCTCTTGTACTTGGTTTCCCCATAGGTTTGAGTCCGAGGACCATGCAAGACCTTGGTTCTGTCCAAAGCTTATGAGATTTGTTTTTTGTGCTTGGTTTCCCCACAGGCTTGAGTCCGTGGACCATGCAAGACCTTGGTTCTGTCCAAAGTTTTTGATTTTCATCTCTTGTACTTGGTTTCCCCATAGGTTTGAGTCCGAGGACCATGCAAGACCTTGGTTCTGTCCAAAGCTTATGAGATTTGTTTTTTGTGCTTGTTTGTTTTTCGGATGTAAGCCCCTAGATCAGGGCGGGGAGAGTCGGCTTGAGGCCAAGAGCCCCTAGGGCTGCCTACGCCATGGGCGCTGCAAGGCGTAGCCCTTAGCAGAAGTTTATGTCGGAACAACAGCTGCACGTCAAAGGAGACGGAGGAAGCTCCGTGAATTTTTGCTTAGTAGAGAGTTGACTCCACCGCCACCTGCGCCAAGCGCGCATGCTTTCCCACAGACGGCGCCAATTGTAAGGACACGATTCCTGCGCGGCCCAGTGACATTTTTGGGTTCATGCGGG
Source organism: Quercus lobata (assembly GCF_001633185.2). NCBI lineage: Eukaryota > Viridiplantae > Streptophyta > Magnoliopsida > Fagales > Fagaceae > Quercus > Quercus lobata. The sequence continues at coordinate 60,406,304 of NC_044911.1, forward strand.
AGAGATCCCTCACAATACGATTTGTAGAGAGTGGGCTTGAAAAGCTTGGGCTTGGTCACGGGGCGATGGTCCGGTCTGGATTTCAGAAAGGTCCCTGTGGAAAATGGACTGGGCCTAAACGTTTAAAGCCCCGCCATGCTGCCACTTCTGAGAATGGGCTCCTCGGACTTGATCCGAGGACCCTTGTGATCCTTTCCGGCTGTCCAACGGAGGACCTTCTCTGTTCTGTGCATGGATCGTTCTGGCGATCTTATTCATGAAGTCTTTCTTTTTTCTCCCCCCTTCTAGATTCACTTACTTCTCCTTTTATACTAGCGTGCATTCGATGTCCTTCGTCCACGTGTAGGGTCAGTCTTTACAAATACTGACATTGGTCCCATCAGTCTAATCCCGGAATTGTTGGGGATGACTTGATAAAGCTGCAGAGTACGGTTCTGTCAGGCATTGGGCCTTATCTAGAAGGGTATTTAGGGTAATCGCCCCAAGGTATTTTGGATTTCCTTACGAATTTATCCCTTTATTCTGGGCGGATTATGGGCCTGCCGAGGACTAGACTGTCCTCGGCTGCCTCCCAAAATTGGTCTGTGCTCTGCGTCATGGAGCTTGGGCCACAGTTCTCCTCGGATTGGGCCCTCGGACTCTCTAAGGGCAAATGGGCCTGGTCCACGAATTGTTGGGCCCCACATATATATATGAAGTAGAAGTAGTGGTGAAGCATGGATGAAACATGAAAGTTGTTTTAAAGGCAAGAGAACTTGGTTATCATCATTCTCAGCAAGAATAAAAAATGTAAAGAGATAACCAAAAAAACAATGATAACAGACCTGCATAATCTCACCCAATATTGACCATAATTATGGGTGTTTGCCATCCTTTTTTTGTTTTCATGGCTCATCAAAATTTACATTTACTTGAAATAAATTTAAATCTATTAGAATAATTTATGGAATTAAGCAAATGTGAGAAACAAATAGAGAACAAAAGCACAAATTAATAGTCAACAACATATCAAAAGTCATAAAAATAAATAAACAACTGCACTACAAGTCTCTCTAAAGAAACTAAATCAAGCAAATACGAATTATTAGATACAGGGGACCAGAGGCATATGCAATAAACTACTTGTAACGCTCTACTTTAATATTTTTCTCGAAATAATTCTTGAATGTAAATAAGCCTGCATTCCTCTTCTCCTCTGCCTCCTTTAACTTTTGCTTTAGCCGAGGTACAACTACAGTCAACACATCTCCTGGATATTTACGTAGGCACCAAACCATCTCAGTACCACATTCTGGATATAACGTCTCAATACACCTCAAATCCGCAGCTATCAAGTGCTCAGCTATCAAGTGTTTTTCCATTCGAATACGCTTCTTCGAATTTGGTTGAATCATCTGCAATGAATGAATCTTCTGCAACAATTCCTCGGCACGCCTAGCCGCAGAACTCAGGGTTGAAATCATCACATCCATCTCAGAAATATCATCTTCATATTGATTCCAAAAAATTTCATCAGGACTTAGTTTCTTCTCTACATATTTGAAATCAGGATTTTCACACTTCACCGTGTTATTCAATACTTGATGTTCAAGTTCTCTACTCCGACTTGCTGGAGCGAAACATTCTTTATCTTTCGGAACCCGATAACTTGGATTGTTACTAATGCTATATAAATCTTCCGCAAAAACATTAAACACTTTCACAAGATCATCAAACTCTTCCTCTTTCTCAGGATCACCCGAAACGGCCGAAGAAGCACGATATTCTTTAAATATATCAGCAATATAACGTTCCAATTGCCACCCATCAATCTCTCCTTTACTATATCTATGAAAGTTTTTCAAAAACCGATCTGTATATGCCTCAGGAGACAAAATCGCTTGTATTTTCTTGAAAAGCGTAAGTCGTCGATAGTACACAAGTGTTTGAGAATAATCAACAAAAGCCTGAAAAGCAGAGAGCAAATCTCGGTGACCCTTTAAAAGATCAGTGACCTGATCGCATAACTCCACTTGGCTCGTTCTGCCCTCGAAGTAATCGTTCATGAAATCCAGGTACTTCTCGTAAACACTATCATCATCGTTGTGTTGAAACTGAACCTGCACGCTGTTGACGAACTTGATTGCTAGGACAAAAAAGGAAGTCGAGGGTTCCATGAAATTGAAAACCTTTTTCTTTCTCGAACGAATAGGAGCGATAGACAGAAGATTTTTGTAGAGATAGATAGCAGGTTTTTTTTTCCTTCTGAGGGTTCAATTTATATCTATTCACCAACTCTTAGAACCCTAACCGACTAGTAAACCCAACAATCCACCAGCAGTACCCGATCCAATCCAATTTTTTTTTTTTTAATTATTATTATTATTATTATTATTAAACACTACCGGTTCAACAGCAATTGATAAATTTGGCAAATATTCTTAAATTAGAGAATATACTAAATCCTAACTCAAAATTTTTTTTTTTTTTTAAATTCAAAACTATGATATGATTAAATCAGACTTCAAAACTATTTAAATAAGAGACATAAATTCAAAATTATTCTAATAATTAAAAAAAAATTCAACTAAAAGAAAAAAAAATTGAAACAAGATACTTATTAGTGGAGTTATTGCTATTGGTACCTTTTATTTGTAGTAATTCTTAGGTACTCTTGAAGTATAATAAATGATGTTCTCTCCTCTTATATGCATGGTGATTAGATATACTCATTAAATTCATAGAGGACCCTACCATGAATGTGAGAATAAAGAGCACCATTTGCTCAGGAGTACCTAAGAATTTTTTATTTGGAAGTTGATATATGGGAAAAAAAATCTTTGCAATATTTTTTATGCTAAAATATTGTGACTGTAAAATTATTTTTTTTCTTCCTTTTTTTTTTGAATTTTGTAAAATCAATATTGTAGGGGCTCGAGCCCAAGTGACCCAGAACGGCCCATATGTAGGGGTTTAGGCTCAAGTGACCCAAAACAGCCCAAGTGACCCAAGGCGGTTCGGGAAACTGAGGTCCACTGTCGTTGGGCCAAGACTAGTTCACTGGTGGATGTGCTAAGGTCTAATTGTAGCGATTGGGAAATATACCACATCGAGACCAGTGCAAACCGATGACCAAGATAATTTTGCAAGTGGATATACTAGGTCGGTAGCCGATCATAGTTAATGCCTTTGGGAAATCCGCTGCCGAACACTATTTGGCATCTAGAACAAGTTTCGAGAGAATCTTCAAAGGATATGACTATTCTGGGGATTAGAGGTAAAAGTGGGATTGCATGGTGTAGTGGGCCTTTTTGGTTAAAGTGGGTTGGGCTGCCTCCTGCGATACTGGGCCTAAGTATTCTGAGTAAGAAAGTTGAGACTGGTCCAACTGCAACTCAATTTGATTTGGCTTGTGCACAAACTATACCTCGTCTGCCAGGAGCATGCTTATGGCGGGTAGAATTGTTTCAGATGAGTTGCAGCAGACAAATATGATAATAACAAGATAAAATAAAATACTTTGACATCTTTATTAAGGTAAACAGATAATCTCTACTTAAGAAAAGATAATCACAGTTTAACAACAATTATTTTATAAGAAAAGTAAGGGAAACAAGTAGGTAGTATATAAGTTGATTGAAAAAGGAAATGAATCAAATTAAATCTAATCCGTAGGACCAAAAACAGAGAGGAAAGAACACCTCTTCTCAAAGTGAATAATCTTTCAGGGAGATCCTGTCGTGGAAATTAATCACTTTGAGGGAAGCGGACCTGAATGGTTGGTACATAAGAGGACTCTTTGTTTTCGACAGAGAGTAGGATTTTGAGAGGGAGAGAGGGAATCAACCTATTGGTGCATGCCTGCCGTTCTAACTCCCTATCTTTTTCTTTCCTTCTCTTCTAATATTCCCCTTTCTTATCTATTTTCTTTCTACTTTTTTTTCTTAATACTTGTTTTCTATTTCCTGATTTTCAAGTTTCCAATACCTTGGTGCTTGTTGTCCTCATTCCGGTACATGGCAAGGGTCTCTTTATAGTGCCTGTCGTGACCGGATTTTATTATTTTAACCCTTAATCACTTTTGTCTGGTTTGGGTATACCTGCCGACCACCACTGGTCCGTCTGTGTGCCACTCCCCATCACCAGACAAAAGAAAACTATTTTGTTTATGTGTTTGCCGTGACACCCTTTCCTGCTATGGTGTGGGTGTCTTCTCTCTCTCTATCTCTTATGGCATGCACCTAGTGGTTCTAGTTCAGTTTTGCTCCTTTGGATGGTATGTCATCCCAATAGGACACTTCTCCCAAAAGAGTCCTAGCAGGAACCTCAAAATAGGTTTTTTTCCCTCTCCCCACTTCCAAACCATGCCTTCTTACCTCTGATCCATGACATCACCATGTCCTGTATTGGCTGGGTAAAGGCTAGTAAGGTCTGGGCCTTGTGCGTGCCACTCTTCCATGTATGTCCAAAATCTGTCTGCTGCTCATGTGTTTGTCGTGGTTGGCTTGCATAGTCTGTCGTGGTTGGCTTGCATAGTCTGTCGTTCATTTTTGACTATTTTCTAGTTCTCCTTTCCTTTATGGCTTGCCCTACTTAGGGGCTAGGCCTTGCTTGACAGTGGGCTTTACTTTTCTTCAGTCCACCCTTTTTCTGCTACCATCTCCTGTCATACCACTCTATCATTCATGCTGCGAAGTTATTTGCCTCAATTCGGCTGGGCCTCTTTGGGCCTATCGTTTATTCTTCTTCCAATGGCCCAATACGGCTAATGGTTCTTTTATTATATCATTGGCAGGCTCCTGTGTCCCATTTGTTTTCCCTTGGGGGTCCCGGGCCCGTTTGCTTTCCTTGGGCTTCCTCAGCCCTTTTCTTAACTTTGCATTCCCATGAGCTTTTACTGAATTCTTTGGGTTTCCTTAGCCCAATTACATTATTTCTCATCCTTGGGGTTCATGGGCTTGCCATCAATCCCTTACTTTCTTTACTTTCATTACTATGGGTCTACTGTAACCCATTCTCACTTTTCCACATCATATACTGCCCATGGTTTGCTTTTTCTCTCTTACTGGACTCCTTTAAGCCCATTTACCTCCTCAAGGCCTATTTGTTCATCTCATGGGCCTGTGATTCATTATTCCTGCCGCTTAGGCTTAATGGGTTTTCTATCCGTTTGCCAACTCTTTTCTATCTGTGTTGCTGGGCCTCTCCCTTCCACTTGGGTTTCCGAAATGGCCATCAACACATGGAAACCAGCTAATGGTAATCATTTCAACCCCACTAAGAGGAGGCTATATAAGGGATTGAAGCACACAAAGCTAGTGGTTGGAAAAATTTGGGAGTGAGAGATAGCAAGGAAAATACAAGGAAACACAGGGGAATGGAGGGAAACAAGAGGAAGGTTTTTGGTGACTGTTGAGGGCCATTTGTGAAAGCCCAGGCAGACAGAAAGAAAGCCTAATAATAAGGGCAACAAAGAATTGACAAAATAGATAACAAAAAACTATTAGGCCCAAGTGGCAGGAATAATGGATCATAGGCCCAACAAATAAATAAATAGGTCTTGAAGAGGTAAGCGGGCTCAAAGAAGCCAGGAAAGAAAGAAATAGCATCCCATAGGCAGTGTATGAGGTAGAAAAGCGAGAAAGGACCGTCGCAGGCCCAAGGCAATGCAAACTAAGAGAGTAAGGGATTTATGGCAGGCCCATGAACCCTAAGGATGAGAATAAGGTTATTGGGTCAGGGAAGTCTAATGAAGTTAGTAAAAAACCCATGGGACTGTGGAATTAAGCAAACGGGCTGAGGAAACCCAAAAAAAGCAATCGGGCCGTGGATGCCCAAAGGGATATAGGAGCCCATAAGTAAAAGCAAAACAGTGCCCATGATAAGCCACTAAGAAAAGGGATAAACGGCTGGCCCAAAAGAGGTTCAGCAGGATTAAGTTATTACGGCAAAAATAAAAGTCCAACGTTGCAAGAAATAAAGAAAATCAAGAGTGGACCAAAGAAATGTAAGGCCTATCATCAGACAAACCCCAGCTCTTGAATGGAGCGGGAAACCAAAGAAAAGCCCACATAAAAGGTCAGAAAACATGGACGGAGAGCCTCCAGATCACGGCAGACGCATGAGCAGCAGGCAGACTCTTTGACATATCTGAAAGGAAAGCACACGCAAGGTCCAGGCACCACCAGCCTGTACCCAACCAATATAGGACATGGTGGGGCCATGGGCCAAAGGTAAGAGGTAAAGGAGGTATGGTTTGGTGGTGGGGAGAGGGGAAAAGATCTATTTTGCCACTCCTGCCTAAGCTCTTTTGGGAGGTACGTCCTGCTGGGATGACAGACCACCCAAAAGAGGCAAGTTTGAGGGGGAACCGTTGGGTGCATGCATTGAGAGTAGAGAGAGAAAGCATTTATACCGTGGCAGGAAAGAAGTGCTACGGTATACTGAGGAACGAAACAAACCTACCTTTGTCTGGCAAGGGTGAATGTCGCACAGACTTGGTGGTCGGTAAGTACGCCTAGACCAGACAAAGACGGTTAAGGGGTAAAGTGGTAAAACATTGATCACGGCAGGCACTATAAAAGGGCCCTTGCCGTGCCCTGAAAAGGGGATCGAAAAATAGAACATTCATGGAGTAAAAAGAAAAATAGAATAAAAAGAAAAGAAAATAGATAAGAAAGAAAACAGAGAAGAAAAGAGAGAAAATTGAGGAAAAAAGAGAGATAGTTCAATGGGCATGCACCAGTAAATCGGTTTCCCTCTCTCCCCTTTCAAATCCTGCTCTCTTCCAAAACGTAACAAGGACTCCTTTCGGGCAATAACTATTCAGGTGCGACTCCCTCAAAGCCATTAATCTCCACGGCAGGATATTTTCCTGGGAGATTATTTGCATTGAGAAGAGGCGTTCTCCCCTCTTTGGCTTTGCTTCAGCAGACTAAATTTAAAACTTGATTTATGCCCATTCTTGATTAGCTCATATTATTTTCTTTCTCCTTTACTTTCTCTGTGAATGATATTATCACAACTGTAATCATGTTTTATAAGTAGGGATTACATAGCCATTTATTTAAATAGTCAGAATACTCTGTTTTGGTTATTGTTATTATATCTGCCTGCCGTAACTCATCTGAAACAGTTCTGCTTGCCGTAAGCCTACTCCTGGCAGACAAGGCATAAGTTTGTGCACAAACCGGCCCAAGTTGAGTTACAATTGGACCGGCCCCAACTCCCTTACTCAGAAAACATTCGGTCCATTACCGCAAGAGGCAGCCCAGCCCAACGCACAATACGCACAAAAGGCCCCTACAGTGACCGTAAATATTGTACATACAACAAATCAACAACCACTAGCGGCTTCACATGCAAGCCAGGGTGGTCATAGGACCACTATAACTTGCAAAAAAATGCATATATATACTTGCCAAAAAAAAATATTCTATGTTAAACTAACCTATTGTGACCACCTTAATAAAAATGTTGAACATCTTGACTTGAGAATTATAAAAAGTTGGGTTCAACAAAAATAAATATAATGCTACATTCACAAACATTTTCACAATACTTTTATAACAAATCCAATGTGGTAAGCTGTTACTAATTCTAATTTGGGCCAAATAATGATATTATTTTTTTACTCACTAATAACAGTTTGTTGCATAAGATTTATTGTAAAAATGTTGTAGAAGTAGCATTGTTCCAAAATTAATTCTACCCCCAAAAATAATCCTTAATCCCTTTTATAAAATTAAAAAGAAAAAGCTTAAATAATGACAATAAATATTAGCCCAAATAACAAAAATATAAACCAAACAAAAACACTACAAGACTAAACAACATCAAGTGATCAAATTATTCAACAAAAATCCTATTATAAAGCAAAAAGATAAAAATTGCTAAATATTCAAATTTTTAGCTCGTTCAACTTATTCAATAAAAATAATTTCTAATTTTATTTTTCACTAAAAAATGGTACCAAGAAAAATATTGTAGTTGTCATTTCTCCTTGATGGTGGAGACAATTATATTCTTTTTGGCTTTGCAGTCGCTACAATTTTGCTTTCCTTAGCGACTCGACTCATAATTGTAGCAAATATTCAAGTTATCACTTTATTAGATTTTGTATGATTTAAATTTCTTAGTAACCACCCTAAAAAAAATTCCTAGAGCCGCCACTGTCAACAACAATAAAATCTTAGTCCCAAAATTTTGGAGTCGGCTATTTTAAAATTAGTGTTGAATGTATTAAAAAAGACAAGCTAGATAGACAGACTGAATAGAATCAAAACTAGACTAATTAATTTTGTATTGGAACATTTACTCCAAAAAAAAATTATTAATCAAATTATTTCCTCCGTTGTAGTTGGATAGATAAATCTTTTGAAGAACTAATTAATCGAATAAAGAGATAAAGATAGAGTCCTATTCCACATGTTAATACCAACAAGAATAAAATTTATAAAAAGAGGAAAATCCACCGACTATATAAATCTTGAGAGTTTTAGTCATTCAATGAGATTATTTGTATTAATCAAACCTATAGAGCAACAAAAAATAACTTCCAACAAGAAGATAACAATGTTTAAAAATAGGGTTTTAAAATAGATAAATATATTTTTTATATATTAAAAAAAGGGAAAACATTGTTAGGATGCGTTTGGAAAGCACGTTTCTAGTTCCACGTCTACGTTTGGCATTTGAAACAGTGGGACCCACAGCTACAGTGCACTGTTCATGAACCAAGTAAAGCACAAAAATGCGTGAATAGTATTCATGAACAGTATTTTACCTTTAAAAAATTTATTTTACTATAATGTTTTTAGTAATAAATTTTTAATTTTTAACAAATAAGTAGTATCTAAATAGATCCTTAATGTTGGTTTTGTTCAGTTCTGTTTCTCGGGTGGGCTTGACAAAAGCTATTAAAGATTTGAAGGCTTTTTAGGGTCAAGTATTCCTTCATTAATGTAAGTAAGCCCATTAATGCTCTTATTTGTAGTTACAACAAGAATGTGTTACCACAAAAGTCTTCAAGAAGAACATTGAATTTAAAGAGGGGTTTTGCTGCACTCGTTAGCATTACCCTTTAAAGAGTTTGGCCCAACTTCAATTCCTTCCTTTACAAAGTCCATTGTTCTCACGTACACTTTGAATGAACAGCATTGATTAGACTGCTCTCTAGGATAGGATAGGAGAATTCTGTAACGTATGCCCTAAGGCAGACGATAGTAAATTTCTTATCTTAATTAGCCTTACCGAAACGGACAACTCATGGGCCAGTATTTTGATTAAAAAAAATTGACAGGTAACATGGATATGCAATGAACTCTCATTATCAACGTTGGCAATTTGTTAAGTATGGAACGTTTACTCGGCTTCCTGTAGACTTTTCTGCTTCAGCTATTCATTGCCTTAGAAAACTTATCTCATTATTTGGTTGGTTTTCGGTGATGTCTCTTTCTGGAGGAAATAATTGCCAAAGTTCCCGTCACAAATCATTGAATGCATTTTTGAATAAATTTTTGTGATTGGTGGTATATCTTTATAATTCTCATGTTATAAATTTTATAATATCTCTAGCTTTTTTTGTAAGCCTCATGTCACTAATCACATTCATTAGAACACCAGTTTGTAGTGAAATTTGTTATAACTTTAGCATTTTCTCAACAACAAAAAAATCACATAAAAAAGTAAAAAGAATGGATTTAAAAAAAAAATATTATATGAAATACTAGTAAAATATTATTTAAGTGATAACATAAAAGCCCCATTTGAAGATTTCGTCTTAGGCCTCCAAAACATTTGGGCCAGCCCTTGTTGTGACTGGGTTGGGCAAAATTCGAAAACATGCAACTGAATGATGAAGAAGATTGAGAATGAATGGAATTAATGTGGAACTATGAGCGTTTGGTTTGCATGCATGATGTTAGATTGTAATGTAATATTAGATACTTGTAATATTTGATTCATGTGATCACATTACACTAATATAACATTATTATGTTTGGATCATTAGTGCGTCTCGGTGTTAAAATCCTTTTTTTAAAAAAATATGTTGATAACTTGTTATGAAATTTTTTTAGTGCTTATCTAATTTTCCATTATCTAGTTATCTATAGTGATATTGAAGCCTAAAATCAGGAGGTGAGATTCAAAATATAGATATCAAACACCGCAAATAATGTTATTAGTTATTATTATTGGGCTAACACAATTTTCGGTGCATAAATTTGGATTTAAAGTCACCTACTACAGAGAGTAGACAATACTGCGATCTGATGCTGAACCTATTGGATGAAGTATTATCTATGGTCCCCACTCCACTTCCCCATCCATTATTTAGATTCCTTTAGACATTGGTTCCTCGATCAATAAATACTGTGGTCGTTCTTGTATAGGCAAGGCCTTCCTTGAACTAATCGCCTCTACAATTTTTCTTTAAAAAAAAAAAAAAAAAAAAAAAAAAAAAAAAGAAAAGAAAAAGGAAAGCATGTAAATTGGTAAACAGATTACTTTCTTTCCCCTAAAAAGGATTAATCAAGAATAAATATTTTGAGTGCTTTTCCAAATAATATCTTTACAAGATTTTTGTAGAGTTTACAAAAATTCAAAAAAAAAATATAGGTAAAATTCAACTTAATTATGAAAATTTAATATGTAGCTCATAAAAAAATATGAATCTAGCAGTATTTATTTTTATATGTGCTAATTATTATTTTATAATTAAAGTTAAAGTTAACGTTGCTTATTTGTCTTACACAATTTCATTTTTATTGAGGCTGTATATCTAAATATCTAATCGTGGAATGCAGTTGGATCAACTTTTTGCTTAAAGTTATATATAAAAAAAAAAAGGTACAATTGTAGATTTGAAAAATGAGATTTAAAAAAAATTATAATATATAAACAAATCAACTAAACGGTTAAAAGAAAAAAAAAAAAAAAAATTCAAATTCACACTTATTTTTAGTTTTATAGAGAATTAATTACTGCTGCTTTGCCTTAAGAATCTTGGGAAGATTTGAATGTTGGGACATATACGGGGCCACTTAGTACAAAGACACCCAAGATATTTTGTCAATTTGAAGCCCAAGCTCTCCAACAAGAAACTACACCCTGTCCTCTTCGGCTCTATCTACCTCCCCCAAATGGCCATATCCCATTCTCATATTCTTCTGATCATGATCACTTGGCTGGCTATGTCACTATTACATCTTCTTCACACCATTGGCAGCCACTATTTCCATTTTCCACTATAAATCAAGGTAAAACTTTTGGTTTTCCTTATTTTCTTGGAGCCATAACTATACTTGATCTCTATGAATAATACATTAGGATTAACTAGAGTTAGTTACAATTAATGGTGTCTTGAAGGGACTGAAGTTTCAATTGAGCTGAAACCTTTTTTGCAGGTAATATTTATAACAGGCTAGCCAGGTTTATAGCTACTTGACCCTCCAATGGCAGGCATAACGTCAAGTCTTTCAATGCTGCTCCTTCTCAGCTTCGCCTCCATTTTGCTTATTGGTCGCTCAACTTCTCAGAAGGACCGAAAGGCAAATATTTCTATCGCTGATCTCTTATTTTATTTTATATCTTTTTGAGAGGAGGGAGGAGGGGAGTGAGTACGTGTTTGGATAGGCGTTTCATGGCTGCATTTGCGTGTGAATAGTGCATTAAATCTCATTAACAGTGCATTAAAGTAAATGAATAGTATTTTGTGAGTGTAAACAGTAATCAAAAATTATTTTTTTATTATTTTCAGCTTTCAGCAAAATAAGCGGTATCCAAACGTATGAGCTTTTCAACTTAATTTACATTTTCATCAATTATGGTATAGCATGTGTTTAATTTTTTAGTTATTTTTGGGAGGGGGGGGGGGGAGGGGAGAGAGCTTGCCAGCTTAATTTACAGTTCCATCAATTGACGTATGATATGTATTTGATTTTTTTTTTTTTTTTTAAATTGTGATTACCTTATAAAGAAAAATATAATGGTCATGTAATAGTAGATTGCAATTAGTAAAGAATAAAGTTGAATATTCAGAATGTGACAAAAGATATATTCAGGCACTACTTAAATGCCTTTATTTTCTACCTAACCGACTTTAATGTTCTTCTTACGATATGATATATTGTGCATACAGGCTTATATTGTGTATATGGGTAATAAGAGGGACGAGGTTTCCACATCATCCCTTTACACAAGCATGTTACAAGATGTCATTGGCAGGTTATAAAATTTAAGTAGAATAATGGCTTCAATTTCTTAGTTATAACAAGCTTTTGACAATTTTCACAATAATAAGTTTTTGTCATGTTATATTTAATATTAATCTCACATATAGTATTTATATGGCATATTTTTGTCACGTTTGTGGTTTCACATCCTTATATTATTATTTAGGAGAAATTACATTTCACCATTTTAAATTATGTCCTAGATTATACTTTGCACCATAAACTATTCGTATGCACAGTTTGCACCCTAAACTATAACCCTTGTTATACTTTGCACCCCAACATTAATTTTACCGATAAGTCGGATAGAAATATGAAGCATGTGACTTGCACATGTGCATTGCTTGATTGAGACAAACATAAAAGACCAAAAATCCCATCTTCCCAATCAATTTAAAACTTTTTTTTTTTCATCTCTTTCCAATGCGTATCAGCCCCTCTCCCCAGATCAAAATCCCTACAACCCTAAATCCCCAAAGCAAAATCATCTTTGGCACCACCATTATTCCACCACCACGATGAAATCCCTAAAACTATGTTCGTGTTCTATATAAATCTTTATAATAGGAGGTAGAATCAACAAAATCCATTGCAAAGTTGAAGATTGTTGTTGGTCACCATGCCATTAGAAATGCTGGATATCACAGTGATACAAAGGAACTTACAAAGTGGCTTGGTGGATGTGAAAAGGTCAAGTGGGATTCACATAAGCAATTAAGATTTTAAAAAACCTAAAACATGTAGGTAATGTTCCATTTAAAATGAGATGCATAAACCATTTAAGGACCAATTTCAATTTTCATGGCTATAACAAGTGCTAACCAGAACAGCAAGTGAACAAAGTATAGTTCCCCATAAAGGTCCAAATCCAAAATCTAATCCAATTACACAACACAATTTAGAGATCTTGAGAAGACAGACCCAATTTTGTTCCCATCTCCTTGTGTAAACTACAGTCTAAAATTTTTTATATTCTTTATGAATCTATGGTGGTGTTGAGAGAAAGAAGAAAAAAAAAAGTTTTTAATTGATTGGGGAGAGGGGTTTTTTGGTCTTTTACGTTTGTCCCATTTAAGCAAGTCACATACTTCATATTTCCATCCATTTAACGGTGAAACTAACGTTGAGTTGCAAAGTGTGACGTCAAGGGTCATAATTTAGAGGGCCAACTGTACATCCGAATAGTTTACGGTGCAAAGTGTAATCTAGGACATATATAGTTTAAAGTGATAAAGTGTACTTTTCCCTAGTCTTCATATCCTTATATTGATATTATGTATAAAATTCTATTATCAAAGTTGCAAAAAGTTTGAAACACTATATACCTCAGTTAAAATTCCATTTTCACTATCATTTTATGTTTTGATAAAATATTAATCTTAAACAATGTATTTTATGTTATACAGGTTAATTTTTCATTAGCTATTTATTATCAATTTCAATGATTTTAGTAATTTTTTATTATTAATCCATTAGATTGCACGAGTTATTTTTTATTTTTTATTTTTAAGTTAACCAGGTCTCAATTACATTAGAAAAAAATATATGGATAAAGTTATTAACTTGTCAAAATGCCTATGCTTGCTTTCAGCCATATTGGTCCAATATCTTTACTCTATAGCTACAAAAGGAGTTTTCATGGATTTGTGGTGGAGCTAACCGAGCAAGAAGCTCAAAAAATGGCCGGTGGGTGAACCTGATCCTGATTCCCACTCCCCTCCTTAATAACAAAGGATTCACAACAAATTATTGTAATAATGAATATGTAGGAATGGATGGCGTAGTGTCGGTGTTCCCTAACCAAAAGAAAGAGCTCCATACAACAAGGTCATGGGACTTTCTTGGCCTTCCAATTCCAAAGCAAGTGGATGGAAAAACTATTGAAAGCAACATCATCATAGGAGTCTTTGACTCTGGAATTTGGCCGGAGTCTGATAGCTTTAATGACAAGGGATTTGGTCCACCACCTAGCAAATGGAAGGGAAAGTGCCAAGCCTCAACTAATTTCACTTGCAACAAGTATATCTTTATCATCTAACTAATGTGTTTTGTATTAGATTCTATGAAACATGCACGATATTTAATTTTTTCACAATTTTTTTAATAATTAATGACACGACCTATTATGATTAGTACTTGATAAAAGTGGTGTCGATAGTAATCTTACATGAAAATGTTAAAAAATGTTCAAATTACAAAAAGTCATGTCAGGAATTATATCAAAGGCATACAATTTAGTCAAAAAGTTCAAATAACAAATGTGGTTACAATCAATGCAGTAAAATCATTGGAGCAAGATATTACCGTGGCAATAAACTTTTTGAAAAAGAAGATATTCAATCTCCAAGAGATTCAGATGGCCATGGGACACATGTCGCATCAATAGCAGCTGGGAACTTAGTTAACATGGCAAGCGTACAAGGCCTTGGCTTGGGAACAGCACGAGGAGGGTTTCCATCAGCACGAATTGCTGTGTACAAAGTATGTTTTGGTGGCTGTTATGATGCAGACATTCTTGCAGCATTTGATGATGCCATTGCTGATGGGGTAGACATTATATCTGTATCACTTGGTGGATCTGCTAAGAGCTATTTTACAGATGTAGTTGCCATTGGTGCCTTTCATGCTATGAGAAATGGAATATTGACATCAACTTCTATTGGTAATGGGGGTCCAAATTTGGGAACCATCTCAAACTTCTCCCCGTGGTCTCTTTCTGTGGCTGCAAGCACCATAGACCGAAAGTTCTACACCGAGGTCCGATTAGGTAACAACAAGATCTATGAGGTAATTAATATGTCTAGCCCTTGTGTTGGAATAAAAATCATTTATCCTACTTTTACTATTTCACTTCATCAACTATATAATTCCATGCTTATTTATTTTCGATTAATTGTAAACTTAAAAAGTTATTTTCTAAGGAGTAAAAAATAAGATATGTGATAAATTGTGATTCAAAGTGGAATCTAGGAATTTTTTATTTTTTATATTTTGTTCTTTGAAAAATAATGACAATAATAAAATGCTAATACATAAGGAAATATCCTATATTACACACTATATTCTATTTTATACTTCACCAATTGTAGTTTGCCACACATTCTTGGTTTTGCTTGTAAAATAACAATTTTGTTTTGGAGAAACAACATAACAAAAATTTAAGATTGAAAAAATACAAACACACATTATATAGACTATAAAGTAATTAATAGAATATAAAGTGAAACACTTTGTCACTCAAAGTGAGATATAGTGTCATATTCAATTTTAAAGTGCTGAGCTAACCATTTCCTTATTCGTTAATCGTGTCAAATTGCACGTGTAAAGACTATGGCATAAAATTAAAACTGCATACTAATTTGAATAATTTCTTTACTTCATGTGTAGGGAATTTCAATTAATACATTTGATCTCAAGAATAAAACGTATCCAATAATCTATGGTGGAGATGCACCAAACAAGAAAGCAAATGTTGACTCATCCATTTCCAGGTAAGTAGGTAACTGAAAAATAATAAGAAAGTTCAAATAATCTTTAACTATTTTTTGATGTACTTATAGACAAAAGGAACATGTTTAACCATTTGAAAAGCTGTGCATACACAAATCTATGAAACTAGCAGGTGAAATAACTTCAAAAGAGTACTATCAATTGAAACTTTTTTATATTTTAAATAAAAACATACAGAGTTCAAATCCCAAATGGTAGTTAAAAAAAAATGGACTTACTGTAAAAATGCAGGTATTGCGACGATGATACATTAGACAAAAAATTGGTGAAAGGTAAAATTGTACTTTGTGATGTTGAGACTGAAGGGACTGGGCAACTCTCAGCCGGTGCAGTAGGTACTGTGATGCAAGGCCGACGCCCTAGTTCTGCTTCTTTTGCGTTCCCATTGCCTGCAGCTTACGTTAGTTTGGAGGATGGTGGCAACGTTTACTCCTACATGAATTCGACAAGGTATATATATATTAAGCTAAAACACCTTTGACAATTAAGGACTTCACAACTCACAACACATACTAATCCTAATGAAGATGCACAATTTTACAGAAGCCCAACTGCGACTATCCTTAAGACTAATGAACGTAAAGATCCATATGCTCCTTACGTAGCTGAATTCTCATCTAGAGGTCCCAATCCAGCTTCACATAACATTCTCAAGGTAATTTCTAATAATCACTTTTTTTTTTTTTTTTTTAACATTTGAACCCTCGTATTATTTGAGTAATTCTAGAGACACAAAATTTTATGTTGTTTTAGCCTGATTTAGCTGCTCCTGGAGTCGAGATTGTAGCTGCATGGTCTCCAATTTCCCCGATTTCCGATGTCAGTTCTGATAAGAGAGCATTCTCATATAATATAATCTCAGGGACATCAATGTCTTGCCCTCATGGTTCAGGGGCGGCGGCCTACATCAAATCCCTCCATCCAACATGGTCACCTGCAGCTATCAAATCTGCTCTTATGACGACTGGTAATAGTTATATTCAATTCCGAATCTTAGTAATTTTAAGGCCAAACTAATTAGTTTGTTCCAAACTTAAGTGTATAAGTGATTGTCTTTTGTCTTTAAAATTTAAAGCGGTCTCCTTTTGTCCCTAACATGTCTAAGGGAATGATGATGTGTTAGTTTTTAGTTTGGTCATGTCATCATTTCATTAGAAAGATTTGATGGTTATTGAAGAACAAAAAATATTACTCTAAGTGTGTTAGGAATTAAAAGCGATAACTTTAAACTTTAGGAACTAAAATAGTTGATAAACTAAAGTTTAAGAATCAATATTGTATTTTATCCTCATTTTATTTAAACCAAAACCATGACCAATTTGGTGTATTACTTGTAGCTGTCCCCATGAGTCCTGAAGAGAGCTCAGGAGCTGAATTTGCATATGGTGCAGGCAATATTAATCCACATAAAAGTGCAAATCCTGGTTTAATATATGATATTGATGCACTTGACTACATAGCTTTTTTGTGTGGACAAGGATATAGTACAAAGTTATTACAAGCTGTTACTGGAGACAGTAGTAGTTGTACCAAAGGTACTAATGGAAAAGTTTTTGATCTAAACTATCCTTCATTTGCTCTATCCACATCATCCTCAAATTCTATAAGTCATGTTTTCAATCGAACAGTCACCAATGTTGGAACATCAACATCTACATACAAAGCTAAAGTAAGTGCCCCACCTGGACTTAGTATCAAAGTGAACCCTAGTGTTCTATCATTTACATGTCTTGGTCAAAAGCTATCGTTTACACTTACTATTGAAGGAACAATAGATAGACAGATAGTCTCTGCTTCTTTAATCTGGGATGATGTTACATTTCAAGTGAGGAGCCCCATTGTTGTGTACGCATTTTGACATTCTATATATGGAACATGTATTACCAATATTAATAAAGCAAAAGCTTTGGTTTCAAAAATAAAATTAATAATGTGGGTTCCATTTTAATTGGTAAAGTCTCTGATGGTTGTATAAGAGACCTGGGGTTTAATTTTCGTTTGCACAAAAATTGATTGGTGTCATGGTCTGATGATAAAGAGCTATCATCAGGAGCGGACGCCATATATTGAAATTCTCTAAAAAATAAATAAAATTAATAATAAAGCAAAAGCTTTGAAGTAATATGCTCATAAAGAAGGATGGCGGCAGCGATGAAATTACACCACAAAAAATGGTTGTAAGCCTTTGCTTCTTGATTGTAATTAACTGTAGTGCCCCCATTAAAGATTGTCTTTCTGATATGTAATCAGGGTCAACTTGATACAATTTGAGACCAAAGATAATGGTGTATTAATCTTATTTCTCAAAAAAAAAAAAAAATTGATATGTATGTTAAAGTTAACAACATATTCGTAACAAAGAAAAATCGTC
Organism: Quercus lobata; assembly: GCF_001633185.2. Lineage (NCBI taxonomy): Eukaryota > Viridiplantae > Streptophyta > Magnoliopsida > Fagales > Fagaceae > Quercus > Quercus lobata. The sequence goes on from NC_044911.1 coordinate 60,424,400, forward strand.
GAATAAAATATATAACTTGATTAGTTTTATATAAAGAATCAAATACTTTGGTTTATCTATAAACTTTAACAAAAAAGAGATATAGTTTTAGTTTTTATTTTGTAAAATGAGTTTTGATTTACCTTGAATAAACTGATACATGATGAAAGAAAAAAATTGAAATCTAATTTCCAAATATGATTTTGGTGTAGAGAGAGAGAGCGAGAGAGAGAGATTATTTGTTGGGGGACCATATAAGATATTAGATGACTAATATTGACAACTATTATGTGCAGGATAGATACTATTATAAATACTAGTTGGGGCAGCACGTGCCTGCCATTATACTTAATAGTCACATAAAGTCAAATATAGAACCTATTATCAGCTTGTGTCTATAATATAAATTCCAATTTAGATCAAAAACCCACTTCTACAATCAAATCCTAATTAAAGAAGACACATATATTCTATGTCATGAAACAATGTACTTTTCAATGCCATCAAAACATTGAACATTATCAAAATTCAAAACATCATAAAGAATTTATAAACAATGATCTTTCTCTGACTTTTTATACTCTTAATCTCATTTGCTGATCCACACTTTCTACTCTATCAAAGGTTTAGGCTCTTAAGTATCTGCAGTGTTAAGCCATAAAACCTTCATGAATTGGCACTTCCACCGTAGCACATTAGGTGACCACCTATTAAAGGAATGAATGTTGTTTACTACACCCTACATACAATACAAACAAAACAAAATTGAAAAATATATTAAAACATTTCTCCTTACATATGTTAGGACATATGTATTTCACATGTTAAGAACATATGTCATGATTTTATGTAATTGGCTTATCCTTTGACAAAATGCACTTTACTTGTATTTGGGTAGATTTAAGATGTGTTTAAATACTTCAAGAAACCATGTTTCAAGATCAAGTATTGAAGCCTTCAAATCTGTCCAAGAAAACAAGTTCATTGTGCAAAATCATTAAAGCTCGACAGCTGTATCTATCGAGCTTAAGGAAGCTATTCTACATTCAGTGTTCTCGACAGCTGCTCGACAGCTGCTCGATACCTCCTATCTGTCGAGGTTTAAGATTCTCAGAATTCCAATATGATTTTCTTGGGATCCGTGAATTTGTCTTTGGGCTTTCTTTTCTCCTAACCCTAGACATATAAAAAGATCAGTTTAAGGGCCGTCAAACTATTCACAAGTTGCACAAGTATTGAACAAACTCTGTTCAAGCAAATTGTGACAGGAGACGAAGTTCTTGCCCTAGTTCATCTCTTTCACTTGAAGAAATTGCTGTGTATGTGCATCGTAGAATTTTGTGACCAAGCATCTTTTTGATCTTCATCGTGTGGATGAACTGAAGAACTTTGCAACCAACAACCTTCTTAGTTGGTGATTGAAGTCGCGTACTGGGATCCGCACAATTGGTTAGTCACGTACTTGGGAGTCGTGCATTGAAAGGAGAACTGTCACTATAGAACAAGTCCAATTGGGTATTAGGGTAAGGGTTCAACTGTAGGTTGGTAAAGTACTTGGGATTCCTTTACTTGTAACTGCTTGTTGTGATAATAGTGGAGTTTCGGGAATGGTGACCTGAAAATCACTTGGTGGGGTTTTTGCCGTTAGGTTTTCCACATTCGTAAACAAATCACCGTGTTATTTATTTTTCGCTGCATAATTAGTTTATTGGTAATTTGTTTGTGGTACCACGCATTTGCATGATAAATTGATTAATTAATAACTTGACTAATTACTTAATTAATTTCTATCACAAGGGGTCATTCAGTTTGTGGCCTAGTAAGTGGTATCAGAGCAGGTACACTCTGATTAAGGTTTAATCTTTGCTGTGTTGATCCATTGACCTCTGTTTGTCATGAATAGAAGACAGTCATTAATCATACCTCATTTATTTGATGGCACTAACTATGCATACTGAAAAGTACGTATGAGAGCTTTCTTGTAGTCTTTAGATGAGAAAGTGTGGCAAGCTATGGAGATAGGCTGGACTAAGCCTACAGAAGTGCCAGCCGACTGGGATGATGCCAAGATTAAGGTGGCAAACTTCAACAGCAGAGTACTGAATGCATTGTTCAGTGCAGTCACCAATGAGGAGTTCAAGAAGATATCCTCAATTGAAACTACCAAGGAGGCTTGGACCATTCTCCAGACAACCTATAAGGGTACTAAGGCTGTCAAAGACTCAAAGTTTCAAAGGCTCATTATAAGCTTTGAAGAGATAAAGATGGAGGAGGATGAGTCATTCGATGAGTTCTATGCCAAGCTAAAGGACATAGTAAACTCAGCCTTCAATCTTGGGGAAACCATTCCTGAACCCAACATTGTGAGGAAAGTGCTCAGATCTCTACCCGAGAGATTCCATGCCAAGATTACAGTAATAGAGGAATCAAAGGATATTGACGAGATTCCTCTGACTGAGCTGGTTGGAAACTTGCAAACCTACGAGTTAGGGTTGACAAGAATAGGCAAGTCGGGTAAAAGCAAGAGTATGGCACTGAAGGCCAAGAGCAGTGAAACAGATGAATCTTCTGATGATGAAGATTCCAAGATGAAGTCCTACATCACCAGGCAGTTCAAGAAGTTTATGAAGAACGCCAATGGAAAGGGTTTTGACAAGGATCGTAGGCAATCCAGTTCTTCTCAGTTTAAAGGCCAAGACAAAGGGAAGAAGGATGCTAAGAAAGGTGGTCAGTACACTGTTCCAGCAGGACCTAAGTGCTTTGGGTGTCAAGGCTTCGGTCACATGAAGCATGAGTGTCCTACATATTTCGAGAGCATTAGGAAAAGCAAGACACTTGCTGTTACCCTGAGTGACACCGAGCCTGAGGATAATTCCGACAATGATGATGACGGAATCTTGAATGCCTTCACTGCCATTGTTGATCCTACTGATGGGATTGTTGAAGAAGAGGAATTGGTGAAATCTAAGTTTGAGAAAATGGATGATCAAGATGACATCCATACAGCATATGAGAAGCTATACAAGCTTTCTGAGAAGCATGAGAAACTGTATAGGCTAACCACTAAAAAGCTCAGTGATGTGGAACTTGACCGTGAGGAGCTTTCCACAAAGTTTGATGAGGCTAATCAGATTATTGGGGCACTGAGGTTTGAGAAAAATTTCTTAGCTGAGAAGACCAAGAAGATTGAAGTAAAGCTATGTCAAGTCAGAGCTCAACTGGAGAGGACTTCAAGCGCTAAGCTGGATGAGATGCTAAGCATTCAGAAATCTGCTTCAGATCAAACAGGTTTAGGGTATGGACTTTCTTCCTCTAATACTGCTTCTTCTAATACTACTGTTTTTGTTCCTTTTGCTAATAATGTTAAAACTGAGAACAATGAGATTACATCTGAATTAGCTAGTGAGAACATAGATAAGGGTAAATCTATCTTAGGAGCACCCCCTAAGCTTGAGAAGAAAGATGTTAAAAACCCTAGGGCTAAGAAGGCTAACTCTCAAAAGCCTAAACAAAAGAAACAGCATCTCTATCATCATTGTGGAGCTGCCAGTCATACTCGACCAAATTGCTACAAGTGGCTTGCCACTCAACAGAACAATGGCATGATAGCATCTGGGAACCATAATCAACTTCAATCCTCTCTTGCTCCCCTTGGAGATCTTCTCAATGCTCTTATGTTCATTTCAAACTTGAACGATTTTAATTCTTCCCCTTCACTGCCGGTTCAAGTATTTGCTAGACGAAAAGGTTCTTCCAAGGTATGGAAGGAAAAGAGTTCCAAGTGATGTCGTCACTTTTCTCTCTCTCTTCTTGTTTTTGTGTGTGCATTACTTATGTGTTTTGCTTTCAAGTTTTGAGTCAGTCTAGTTTTTATGCTTTGTTTGTTTAACATGTTTTTTGTTTTGTTATTTTTCTGTTTTGCTTTGTTTTGTTTTTCATATAAAAATATTAAAAAAAAATGAAAAATCAGAAAAATACAAAAACAGTGTGTGTTTTATGTACATTGGTACTTGTGTACCCTGAATAGCCATTGAAATAAAGTCTTCTAAATTTTGTATCATTTGTAGCTTAAATGAGCATCTCTATACACAACTAAGCAAGTGAGCTTTGTGACTCATGTTTGTTATGAGTAAGATTAAGTTATCTCTTATACTTAACACTCATATCACTCTTTTTGACGGGAAGGACTAGAAAATCCTAAGAGAAAGACATAAATAACCATCTCACCACTGTTGCCCGCCAATCATAATATGACACATGTATGCTTCGGCATAGCAAAAGTGCAGTGTCAATGACATTTGTGTGCTTAGACATAGCAAAATTGGAATGTCAAATATCATTGGGTATTTCTTTTCTCTCTCTAATGTGCCCATGCATGATATGCTTAAAAGAAAAATATACAAAGAAGATTAAAAGCAAAAAGATCAAAAAATGCTCTAAATATGATTGCAAGCGTGTATTCTAGGAGATGTGGGAGTTATAAGATGTACCTTGAAGGTGATAGTCCCCATCAAGCAGTTATGATTGTGTGTAAGTTAAAGGGATTTTCTCGTATCTCAAATCGTCATAACATGTATACACTTATGCAATCTTGCGATGTTTTTCACACACAACACGCAATATTCTTTGCTATTCTTGATACATGTGCAGGTACAATGTGATTTGACCATCACTAGGTTTTACATGTGTTAATGTATGCGCACTAAACTGTTTTGACTTGTTTTTAAAATATAAAATTGGTTAGACTTGTTTAGTGTGTGTGTGTGTTTTTGAAGATCCATGCGCTTAAAATTTTAATTGAGAGATGATTTTAAGAGATTAATATGTTGATTGGATCACTGGTTGAGTTGCATGTTGGATTGCATTCATGTCTGTGTTTTTCACATCTTGAAAAACTATTTTTAAAAAGCTTGCTCGACACCTCCTCGATAGCTAGCTATCTGTCGAGCTTTCTAAGCTTTTTCTTATCGCAATCTCGCTAGCACCTCGACACCTGATGGATCGATCGAGCTTCTGTTCTTGATTCTGAAGTGTTGTTCCTCGATACCTCCTCGACACCTCAGCTGTCAACGAGCTTTTTCTCGACACCTCCTCGACAGATACCTCGATACCTCTCGATACCTGCATCTATCAAGATTTAATGGCAGCATTATATAAGCCCACTGTGTGATCTGAAACTCATTTCCTTCGATCTCTCTCTCGATACTTCTCTGTTTTCTCTCCCAAAACACTCTCATCTCACTCCAATCTTGGTTCCTCAAGGATTCTTCAAGTTTTTTCAATTTTTTCTTTACTTGGTAAGCTTCTAATCCTTTCACATTCATGCATTTCATGTTTTGAAACCTAGATTTTGGGATTTTTGAAAAATTTTAGGGGTTTTCAAAATTGATGAGTTTTTATTGAAATTTTGGGATGGGTTTTCACTTAAATGTGTTTAAAACCCCATACATTGCATCACATTAGCATTATAATGATATTGTCATGCATTTAGATGTGTGCTATCTGTTTGTGTGCTGATAGGTTTGGATTGGGCTGAGCCCATGATGCAATTTCTTTTGCATGTCACATGTTCATGCATTTCCCATGCATACGTACTCTTTTTCAATATACTTGTTATATTTGATTTTGCTTGGGACTTTTCTGATTGTCATTCTTTCTCTCCCTCTCTGTTAGTTTACGTTAGTCGTGTCTATGGCACCTAAGTGTAAATCCACTCCAGCCCAGAACCCTCTTCATTCCAGCGCTCCTTTGTCCTCTAATCAGACTCTGACTCATATTTGATTCCGTGATGATAATGCCTTTAAAACAATTTCAGAGAACTTTTCTAGACGAGGCATTCATTCGGAACGCCAAGTCATTCTGACGGACTTTGCTGACACCGACCTTCCCTCTGTCATTCACAATAGGGGATAGGAGTCACTATGTGATGTCCCGGTCACCTGTCCTCTCGTGCTTATCCAGGAGTTTTACTCCAACATGCACAGGATTGATCGTTCAGTACCTCTTTTCTTCACTCGCATTCGAGGTACGCGCATTCCTATTACACCGCAACTTGTTGTGAATGTGCTTCGGGTCCCTAGGATAGAGTTTCCTAACTATCCTAGTTGTGAGCGTCTGAGGACTGTGTCTAGGGATGAGCTCATGTCTGCTTTCTGTGAGCGCCCTTCTACTTAAGGTGAGCGTCTGTTTACACCATGTCGACCTTTTGCTAAAGGTCCTAGATTCATGAACATGGTGATGACCTTTGTTTTACATCCACTCTTTCACTATAACTCCATTCCAGAGCCTCGTGCTCGATTTTTGTTGTCGCTTCTTGAGCATCTTACTATATATTTTCCTTCTCATTTCATTCTATCTATTATAGATGTTCATCTAGATTCGACGTCCCGTGATAAGCTCATCTTTCCTTCTGCTATCACGAGGATCTTACGCCATTTTTCTGTTCCTTTGCCCTCTTCCAACCATTTCACCGTCATGTGTGTCATAGATTACGCTACCGTTAAACGTAGCGAGGCCCAGCTTCGATCGCGGCAGTCGGATTCAACTGCTCCTCCCGCCTGTTCAGCTCCATCCCTTTTTTGCTCCATCCACATCTACTCCTCCTTCTTCTTTAGGCGATGTGACTTTAGAAGACATCATGGCGCAGCTGCAGCGCATGGATGCTCGCCTAGATACACTCTCTACAGAGTTGTATCAGGTGAACATTTATGTCGGTCGTATTGCACAGCGACAGGCGTTCATGGGTGGCTTTGCTCCTGAGGCTACTCCTTCACCACCTTCTCCCGTAGCTTCTGCTTCTGAGGATGAGGATGATGATGATGGTGATGATGATGATGCTTCAGATGATGCTAATAGAGATGCTAGCTCTACCAATGAGATGTCTACTTGACACTCTTACCCTTTGTCACTCATGACAAAAAGGGGGAGTAGTTTTGGATATAAGAGTAGTCTATCTTAAGGGAAGAGTTAGTATAAGACCATTTTGTTAGGGGGAGTTTTGACACATTTTGAGGGATGTAGTGAGGATAGTATGTATCTTTTCTTTTCTTTCCTTTTAGATACATTACTCTTGTACATGAGGTCTTGTGACCATTTATAGACATACATTGTGCCTATTTTCTTATTTATATTGTTGTATGTTTTTCTTTCACCTACCTTTTCATGTGTTGTTTCTTTTCTCCCTTTATACACATGTTTCTTATACTTGTATGCAATCTATTATTTCTGTTTCACACAAAGATGTCTTGAAGAGTTTTGTTTAAAGTGTTTCAGAAATACAGGTTGTCAAAGTCTACTTGCCATAAACTCTCTTCTTGCAAAGTTTTTCAAGAGTTTGTGTTAGGAAAGATTTTATTGTATTCAACAAGTGAATATGAGTTGAGTGATTTATAACTTCTCTCATATGTTAATTTGTTTGTTGTGTTTTGTCACGGATTGCCAAAAGGGGGAGATTGTTAGGGCATATGTGTTTCACACGTTAAGAACATATGTTATGATTTTATGTAATTGGCTTATTATTTGACAAAATGCACTTTACTTGTATTTGGGTAGATCTACGATGTGTATAAATACTTTAAGAAGTCATGTTTCAAGATCAAGTATTGAAGCCTTCAAGTCTGTCCAAGAAAACAAGTTCATTATGCAAAATCATTAAAGCTCGACAGCTGTATCTGTCGAGCTTAAGGAAGCTGTTCTACATTCGGTGTTCTCGACGCTGCTCGACACCTCCTATCTGTCGAGGTTTAAGATTCTCAGAATTCCAATATGATTTTCTTGAGATCCGTGAATTTGTCTTTGGGTTTTCTTTTCTCCTAACCCTAGACATATAAAAAGATCAGTTTAAGGGCTGTCAAACTGTTCACAAGTTGTACAAGCATTGAACAAACTCTGTTCAAGCAAATTGTGATCGAAGACAAAGTTCTTGCTCTAGTTCATCTCTTTTTCTTGAAGAAGTTACTGTGTATGTGCACCGTAGGGTTTTGTGACCAAGCATCTTCTTGATCTTCATCGTGTGAATAAATTGAAGAACTTTGCAACCAACAACCTTCTTAGTTGGTGATTGAAGTCGCGTACTGGGATCCGTGCAATTGGTTAGTCATGTACTTGGGAGTCGTGCATTGAAAGGGGAACTATCACTACAGAATAAGTCCAATTGGGTATTGGGGTAAGGATTCAACTGTAGGTTGGTAAGGTTCTTGGGATTCCTTTACTTGTAATCTCTTGTTGTGATAATGGTGGAGTTTCGGGAGTGGTGACCTGAAAATCACCCGTTGGAGTTTTTGCCGTTAGGTTTTCCCCATTCGTAAACAAATCACCGTGTTATTTATTTTTCACTGCATAATTAATTTATTGGTGATTTGTTTGTGCTACCATGCGTTTGCATGATAAATTGATTAATTAATAACTTGACTAATTAATTAATTAATTTCTATTACAAGGGGTCATTCAATTTGTGGCCTATCAATATATTTGGAAACAATGCCTAATATGCGTATACAAACAAAACAAAACCAATAAATAATATATTAAAAATATTTCTCCTCACATATTTGAAAAGGTTGCCTAATATGCATTGTAATGGTATAACCAAACTAAACTAAAAGTATATTCAATTAGCCAAGAACCCTGTAACTCAATTGATTGGCACCTCCTAGTATTTTCATCCGAGACATCAAGGGTTCAAACTTCAAATTGCCTCTCCCACAACTATCAAATTATATATATTTTAAAAAAAGGTTATATTCAATCAACCAGTTTTAATTTCATAATTCTATAACCATTTGTAATATTAAACTAAACTAAACTAAACTGAACAACATGTAAGAGACAAAATCAAAACATCCAAAAAGGAACAGAGCTAATTGATTCACAAAACTCTCTCTCTCTCTCTCTCTCTCTCTCTCTCTCTCTCTCTCTCGAGAGAGAGAGAGAGAGAGAGAGAGAGAGAGAGAGAGAGAGAGAGAGAACGAAGATATCAATTTAATTTTTTTTAATTCTCTAAGTTAAATTCCATCATAGAGTTGAAAAATATCACCAAATGACAGGGCTAATTTCTCCAAGTGCATTTGTTTCAATCTTCTTAGAGCTTCTTAATTTAAATGAGCCTGAAAACTGTCTGAATTTCAGCATTGAGATATTTAACATAAAAAATATAATACTTTTGGTTCAATTCAAATACAACTTCTGATTTCCAACCGAATTTACCAATTACTCTAAAAGCTCAAGCTAAGAGACAAGAGTGTACGCTACTTATTCACATGTTCTAATAATCTCATTGCCTAATTATGCACAAAGTTTGATCCTTATTGACGAATTAAAAAAGAAAAAGAAAAAAGCATTCACTTAATTTTATTGCTTAAAATTTGAACAACATTTCCTAAGAGAGGCAAAAATTTTAAGCTCTCCATTTGTTTACTTAAGAATAGGAAAGAAAGCAAAATTTTGTGCAATTCATTCTTTTTTCTTCTATTGGGATTTTCATATTTTAACTCTAACCTCAGCTTCCTAAATTCATAGCTTTGACAAGACATGTAATAAGCTCTGCTTCTTTATTTTTTTTTCTCTTACTAAAAGACCCAAAATCCAAAATGACACAATCTGGACTATTATTTTTTTTCTTTTCTTTTTTAACCCCTCTTAAGTTTCTCATAATTGAACTCACATAAGCTCAACTAAGCTTATAGCTTCAACAAGAGAAGTAATAAGCTTACTTTCTTTTCCATTTTTCTCTTACAAAAAGACATCCTTAAATAACAAAACTTGTACCATTTCATTAAATTATACTTTTGTTAGCCTCTGGATTTATTATAATTTAATTCTTACATAAGCTAATAGCTTCAACATGACAAGTAAAAAGCTCACTTTCTTTTCTATTTTTTATTTTCTAAAAAGTCAAAATTACAGTAAAACACACACACATATAGATGTGATATAACATTAGAAAAAAATGATATTCGGCCAAAGGAAACAAACACAACCTTATATATCATTATGTGATGTGCCATAAATCAAAATTGTCCATTCTTTTGGCTTCCTAATTACTGTTTACAATTCTTGTGGCTTGACTAGCAAGAAAGGAGCTTTAACTCCAAGAAGCACATTTTTCTAAATAAGTCACATTCACATAATTTCTTGCTTTAACAAAGAAGGCATAATTTCAACAAACCATGTAAATTAAATTTCATTTCTCTATTTATCTTGGTGGCAAGAAATAAAAAGAGAGTCAAAATTATGGTTGAACTGAGTTTAAATTGCAAAGAGAAATCTCATTTAAACATCTACTATATCATTTGTCTTAATGACAATTGTGAACCATGAAATTGCAATATTACAAAGCCAAAATATGCTTAAACCACAAGCAAGTATTATGTAGTTTCCTATAAAATGTAACGAATGAGGAAAAACCACACATTTGCACAACTATTAACAAAAACATATTTATGCGATATTATTATATTAAACAAAAATTTAATTACAAATTACAAAAAGTATAAAAATAAATAAGTGAAAAACGATAAGGCAAATAGAAACAAAAAGGGGAAAGATAATATTTGAATTCCAAAAAAAAAAACTTATAACCCAAAATATCTAAGAATTGTAAAATTCAAATTGCTAATACTTTTCTTCTTATCCTTTCTGAGTTACCAAATAGACTTCCAATTCATTTTACAAACTTCATTTGCTTACATAAGAAAATGTCAGAAAACAATAGAAATGAAATCCAAATTTTAATACTCACCCTTCACTATCCCCATCTCTGAATAGACACACAACCCAAAAGATCTAAGAATTTTGAAATTTAGATCTCTATACTTTTCTTCTTATCCATTTTCAGTAACCAACAGCCTTCCAATTGATTACACACACTTCAATTGTCTAAATTAGACAATGCTAGAATATTAAAAGAAAACAAATCCAAATCTTGCTCTTAACCATTCTCATCTCAAAAGACACACGTGCAACATTTTCAAAGCAAAGAAAAGAAACATGGATATAGCTATATTCAAACGAAACTGTGAAATCTTACATGAGGAAAACTTTGGGTAAAATCAAGAACACCTTTGATAGGCCAAAAATGTATTGACCCCTTATGATGAATTAATTGATTAATTAGCCAAGTTTAATAATTAATCAAATTAACATGCAAATGCGTGGTAGCACAAACAAACTACCAATTAAACTAAGTATGCAACGAAAAATAAATTGCCACAGTGATTTGTTTACGAATAGGAAAAACCAACACGGCAAAAACCCCATCGGGTGATTTTAAGGTCACCACTCCCGAGAATTCACTATTATCATAACAAGCGGTTACAAGTAAAGGAATCCCAGTACCTTATACCAACTTACAGTTGAACCCTTACCCCAATACCCAATTGGACTTGTTCTGTTGTGACAATCTCTCATTGTAATGCACGGCTCCCAATACGTGACTAATCAATTGCGTGAATCCCAGTACGCGACTTCAATCACCAACTAGAGAAGGTTGTTGGCTGCAAAGTTCTTCAGTTCATACAAACAATGAAGATCAAGAAGATGCTTGGTCACAAAACCCAACTGTGCACAAACACAGCAGCTTCTTCACAAGAAAGATGAACTAGGGCAAATTCTGTCTCCAATCACATTTTGCTTGAACAAACTTTGCTCAACACTTGTGCAATTTGTGTCCACTTTGACGGCCCTTAAAATAATCCTTTTATATATCTAGGGTTGTGAGAAAAGAAAGTCCAAACATACAATCACGGATTAGAGTCAAAACAGAACTGAAATTCTGTTTTTCATGAACCCCGACAGATGCCCATCTGTCAAGCTGCTGTCGAGCTTTAATAAACAACATTTTCTGCACTTGAATCTTGGACAGACTTACATGGCTTTAACGCTTGACTTGAAACAAGGTTTCTTGAAATATTAAACACATCCTAGAACTACCCAATTACAAATAAAGTGCGTTTTGTCAAAGGATTAGACAATTACATAAAGTAGTGACATATGTTCCTAACAAGTGAATCACATATGTCCTAACAACCTTCTCCATCTACAATGTACATAAATGGTGATTTTAGAAGCATAACCACAAAAAATAGCCTTGGAATAAGAATATACATTGGGGGGAAAAAGAGATGAGATATGATTGAACCTATTCTACCATGGTTAGGGTTTGCCTAGATTAATAGAATCCGATCCTTGATAATTTGGATAAATTGGCACTTTGGTTTGGTCAAGCTCTTTTTAGTTATGCTAACTTGATTTAATGCAAATAATTTTCCAAGCCAAATTTATAAAAAGACCTAAGATAAGAATTGGGATTAGCAACTCAAAAATCTCACAAATGAAAAGGCAAAGAAATTAGGGATGAAACATCTTAACAGAATTCTGATGATGTTGTTCAAAATTAATATTCATAGATGGGGTAAAAAATTTAGTCATACACATCGATTTAATATGCAAATATGCTTTAGAAGTTCAGATCATAGTGTAAGATTTCCCATTTAAAATATCAGAGATTTAAAATATAAGATATATACACACACACACACACATATATAAAGATTAGATCAATAGCCAACTAAGCTTAAAATAAATAATAAAAAGAACAAAATTGATCATCCTCCCAAAATTCCAAGAACTATGAAACTAACATTCTAGAATAATAGAAATATAGAGTTAAATAAGAGAAAGTGACATAAGTGCATTTTTAGAAAGAAGAAAGATGAGATGAAATCCAAAACCCATGATGAAAATGAATAAAACAAGAAGAAAAGAGATTAATTTGAGTGAAAATTGGTTTGATTACAGATCACTGATCACGTTGTGCCTAGAATCAATATATCAAATATTTAAAAATATATAAATATATAAATATATATATATATTCAAAGACCTAACATTTTTACCAAAAACACAAAGCATACCTTACCTTTGTGAGGATGATATCCAAAAGATTAGTCACTACTTTTGAATCTGGTGGCTACAAATCGAATATAACAAATTAACACTTCCAAAAAATTTGTTTAAACCAAAAAAAAAAAAAAAGAAGAGGAAGATTACAAACCCCATGACCAACCACATCACCACCACCATTACTAGAAACAAAAACAACAACAATTGATATATTCTTCTAGAACATTATAATTTGTATGGTTCTTTTAATTCTTTCTACAGGTAGGATCATTCATTTATGTGTATAGAGAAAAACATAAAGCACAAATTTTTCTATGAATTTGATGGAAAAACAGCAACTTTACAATCGAATGGAGAAGGCAGCTTTTCTTTTTGGCAAAATTGGTTTTGTCTCTAGTGTATAGGTCTGTATCATCAATCCATTTTTTTCCCGTTGTTATAAAATAGAGAGAATGACATGGGATTAGGCAAAAATGGAACCAAATTATGATTAGTGAAACTTCAAAGTGGAAATATTAGAGAGAGAGAGAGAGAGCACTTACCTATAGCGTGTTAGCCGAAAATACCAAAAATGGAACCAAATCCCATTTCTTTATGATCTGTTTCTCTCTCCCTCTTTCAATAGCTTCTCACCTTAGAAAGGAGAAACCCACGCACATACAACTCCATACCCAGTAGCTAAAAGTTTAGAAGAAAAGAAACCCAAAATACACATATTAGCAAATGAAAAGAAGAAATCAAGAATGGTTAATACCCATATTAGCTAATACAGATATTTAAGGTTTTGATAAAGAAAGGAGATTTGCTTTCATTGAAAAGAAGAAACTTAGAGTTCTTTAGTGCCAAAATGAGGTCTCTCGTCTTTCACCCCTCTCTGTTTGTCGCTCTCACCCACTCCCATCTCTGTTTCTTGTGTAAGCCGAAAATGCCGAAAATGTAACCAAATCTCCTTTCTTTATCAAAACCTAAAAGACCCGTATTAGCAAACAATCAAAGATTGAAACCCACAAGGAAATAAACACAAACATAGATTTTAAGAACCAAAAAAAAAAAAAAAAAAAGGAAATTTTGAAGAAACGGAGAAAAAAAAATAAAAAAGAGATACTTACAGCAAAAATTAGTTGATCTTTCTTCCCACGTTTTTTTTTTTTTTTTTTCCTAAGCCGATCTGGTCTTGTCATCCTAAAATGATAGAGAGAAAAGAGAGAGAGAAGAGATACAGAGAATTCCAGAGAGAAAAAAGAGAAAGAAGATATACGGAGAGTTCCAGAGAGAAAAGAGAGTTCCAGACCCTTTGGCCTCTCTCCCTTTCATTGTTATTGTCTCTCTCCCTTTTATTGTTTTATTCAGCCAAACACATCGTTTAGCCCTCCACAAACAAACAATAAAGGACTCACGAAACCAAAAGTGGCACTATAGAGGCATTGCCTCTTTTTATATAGTTAGTAGACTAATTAAAATCTCAAGATGTTATGGTGTTGAGAAAGAGAGAGAATCACATCTCACCATTGCAATTCCCGACAACCCAACCCAGTCACAAAACACCCAAGAAGCCCAACCTAATCCACCCACCAATGAAGGGAGCTTGAGAGAGGGAGAGAGAGAGACGAATGGGTTTAAAGACAAAAACATATTTTATTATTTAAATAAACATTACCTTTGAAGACTAAAATTGAAAACAAAAAAATTGTTCTCTGTACTCTGTAGTGACTTTTGGAGAACAATTTTCTTAAAACATGTGTCAAACATTCTTTTCTTTTGGGTCCTACAATTTTTTGTAATTGGAAAATAGAAAAATATTTTTAAAATAACTATTTGAGATAAGATCAGAAGATTGTTAGCGTTGGCTTCGGACAGTTTACTTTGTTGGCGGGCTTGACAAAAGCTATTTGAGATCAGAAGACTTTTTAGTTTGGCCCAAGTTCAATTCCTTCATTAATATTGTACACTGCTCTTATTTGTAGTTACAACAAGAAGGTTTTACAATGAAAATAGCCAAACACCACGTTTTGGCAAAATTTGTGGCAAACTAGCATTGTTTCGGAAATATTTAGTAATCTACCACTTTTTTAGTACTCGAGTTCAGTGAACTCGAGTTTCTAGGTAAGTCACTAGCGTGACACTGCTGATCTAGAATTTATGTAACTAAAAAATAATGTGGTACTTGATAATATGGAAATTGAGTACTTCTTTACAATACTCGATTTTACTAAAGTCGAGTACCTTGTTTTTCGTTTCTTTTTTTTCTTTTTCTTTTTTCTTTTTTCTTTTTTCTTTTTTCTACTTTTTGTTTCGTAGTAGAAGACTAGTTCCCACCAACTCTGTTGAAACTTCCAAGCAAGTGATGAAATGTAAATGTAAATGTAAACAAACAACAAACCCTTTCTGTTTGCCTTTTTGTCCATCCATCCCAATCCCATTCCCACTCCCACTCCCACTCCCACACGACAACTAACTTTTCAAAGTCATTATTAGAATTATTAAAAAATCTTTTCTCTTTTCTCTTTCTTTACATTGTAGTCAACGGCTTCGTTTTTAAGTCATCTTGAGCTTAAAAATGGTCGTTGCTCCATTTTTTTTTAATATATAATTTTTTTTCTTAGCGTCTCCATTTTCGACCAAAATCCAATTTTACTCTGTCTACGAGAGAGTTAGAGTACTTGCTGTCTTTTTGTTTGTTTGTTTGAAGCTTCTTGCTACCCACTACTACTATTAAGCTCTTCCCTTCAAACAGGTATTTCAAAACCCACTTATTCCAACTTTCATTTATTTTTTCTTTTTTTTCCTGAAAAATCTTCTTTTTCATTTACATTTACATTTCATCACTTGCTTGGAAGCTTTAGCAGAGTTGGTGGGAACTAGTCTTCTACTATAAAACAAAAAGTAGGAAAAAAAAAAAAAAGTACTTGACTTCCTTAAGATCGAGTACTATAAAGAAGTAATCGATTTCTATAAAATCGAGTACCGCGTTACTTTTTCAATTACACTAATTCTAGGTCAGCAGTGTCACGCTGGTGGCTCACTTAGGAATTCGAGTTTACTGAACTTGAGTACTATTTAGAACTCGATTTTGTGAAACTCAAGTATTAAAAAAGTGGTAGATTGTTAAATATTTCCGAAACAGTACTAGTTTGCCACAAATTTTGCCAAAATATGGTATTTGACTATTTTCACCAAGGTTTTACCGCAAAAATCTACAAGAAGAATATTGAACTTAAAGAGTTTGGCTCAAGTTCAATTCCACCCCACCACGCTTCACTTCACAAATACAAAGTTCTTGTGGCATGGAAGGATAAGGGTCAAAATTCAAGTTTCTACGAGTGAGTTTCACACACATATATACTTAAATTAGATTAAAATAGAATTTCTATTTTATATAAAAATAAAAAAAAAAATAAAAAGTTCAATTTCTTCCTTTAAAAGTCCATTTTTCTCTGACGCAGACTTTGAGCGAACAACATTGATTAGACTGCTCCTAGGACTTAGGACTTAGGACTTAGGACTAAGAATAGGATAGGAGAGTTCTCTAATGGAAAGCTAAACATCTTCCCTTGCATGGCTTTATCTTGATTAGCCTTACCGAAACTGATAACTCATTCAGCAAAAAAGAAACTGATAGCTCATGGGCCAGTATTGTGATTAAAAAAAAAAAGTTAAAAAAATAATTGACAGGTAAACACGGATATGCGATGAATTCTCATTTGCGAGTCTTATCAACTATGGAAATTTGTTATGTATGGTACGTTTACTCGGTCTTCGCCTAGACTTTTCTGCTTCCAACTTCCAAGTCTTCCACTATCTAATATCTATGGCCTTAAAATACTTATCTCATTTTTGGTTAGCTGGCGGTGATGTCGCTTTTTGGAGGATATAATTGTAGATATTTTTTTTTAGTAGTGTGACATACACCCTTAATACACAAATTTTTACAAAACTAGAAAAAGCAACCCTGTAAACTGTTTCTTTTTCATATATTGATAATTTCTTATGAGAAATTTTTAGTTCTTATCTACTTATGTATAGTGATAATGAAGCCTTAAATTAAGAGGACGTAGGTTCATGTTACGTGTTGTAATATAAAATTTAATTTTGTTTAAGGTACATAGTGGGGGAGTAAATTAGGAGGGAGGGAGGGAGGGAGGGAGGGAGAGATGAGGTTCAAATTATAGACATAGGACACTACAAAAATTATTACCATTAGGAATTGGGATATCACAATCCTTAAACATAAATTTAGTTTTCAAGTACCCACAGACAATACTGCGACTCTAATGGTCTTTTTAGTTGGAGTGAAATGAGCAGACAAAATATAAGAGCAGAAAAAATTGGAGAGAGAATGGGGGTGGGGGAGTTTTCTCCCCGAGCCCACCATTTAGGAGAAAATAGTACTAGTTTTCTCCCTAAAGTTGGGGAGAGAACTAAACAGAAAAGTGGGGAGGGAGTAGGTTTGATGAAAAATTACCTATTTGCCCTTCCCCTTATTTAACGTTGGTGTTCTTTTTCTATTTTTGACTTCCTCTTTCTTCTTCTTTTTGTTTTTCCGTGGTATGTTATTGTGCCACGTTGGTTGCCTTGTTTTGCTTCCTTTTCTTTTCTTTTTTCTTTTTTTCCTATCAATGACAATTTTTTTTTTTAATTATTATTAGTTTTTATTTTGCTAGATGCTTTATTAGTTGTATTAGTTTGTAGTAATTAAAAATTTTATTTTATAAATTATTAGAATTTTTTATTTTTTATGTACTAGGAGTATGAGAGTAAATTTATACTATCTACATTTTCAATCCTCTCACTTTTTTACTCAACCAAACAAAATAGTTTTTCATCTCTCAACTTTTTCACTCCTTCGATCAAACATACGGAGGGAAAACTAAATATTTTCTATCTACCTATACCACCCCTCCCCATTTTCTTTTCTCATACTTTTCCATCCTCCAAACCAAATAGACCCTAGTAGTAGGTTATGTAATCCTCCATTTTCTCCCATCACTTATTTAAGTTTCGTAGACATTGACTCCTCAATGAATAGAGGCCAAACCTAGGCAAGGTCTTCCTTGAACAAGTCACCCCTACAATATTTCTTCATAAGAAAGAAAAAAAAAGTATGTATATTGGTAAACAAATTAATTTTTCTTTCCCCCCTAAAATGAAGTAATCAAGAATAAACATTTTGTGTAAGTTTCCAAATAATATCTTTACATAAATTTTGGAGTTAACAAAAATTCAAAACAAATATCAGTATAACTCAACTTAATTATGAAATTTTAATATGTATTTAGTTGTATTTATTCTTAAATGTGTAAGTGTGTATGCATATGGTTACAAGCTAGTTGTTATTTTATAATTATAGTTAATGTTGTTTATTTGTCTTTCACAATCTCATTTTTATTGGGGATCCATATCTAATCTTTGAGTGGAGTTGTGGATCCAATTTCATTTGTTATTGTTACATGACAATGGCTTTTGAGTGGAGTTGTGATGTGCCTTTGTATTAGAACCCATTTCCCCCTCTTTTGTGTGTGTGTGTTTGTTTCTCAAAAAAAAAAAAAAAAAATCTTGGAATACAATTGGATTAATTTTTTGTTGAAAGTTATCAATGAAAACGAGGTTTAAAAAAATTACTGATACATAAACAAATAAACTAAAAATTTCAACCAAAAAAAAAAAAATAAATAAATTCACACTTTATTTTTAGTTCTATAGAGAATTATTGCTTTGAAGGGGCAACCTAGTACAAATACATGCACACAAGATATTTTGCCAATTTGAAGCCCAAGCTCTCCAACAAGAAACTATACGTACCCAGTCCTCTACGGCTCTATATCTACCTCCTTCCCCTATCCCAGACTCATCTTCTTCTCACTTGGCCGGCTATGCCACTACATTGTCCCACCATTGGCAGCCACTATAAATCAAGGTAAAACTTTTAGTTTTCCTTAAATTCTTGACTTTTAAATACTTGGAGGAGCTATGACTATACTTGACCTCTATGAATCATAATACATGAGCATCAATGGTGTTTTGAAAGGGCTGGAGTTTCAGTTGAGCCGAAACCTTTTGTGCAGGTAATATTTATAACAGGCTAGCCAGATTTATAGCTACCTGACCTGACCCTCCAATGGCAGGCAAAACCACCAGTCTTTTGATGCTTCTCCTTCTCAGCTTCGCCTCCACTCTGCTTATTGGTCACTCAACTTCTCAGAGTGATCGAAAGGTAAATTATGCTTTTCCGCTTAATTTACAGTTGCATTAATTAGGGACGAAGCCAAAATTTCGATTGAGGGGAGAATATGAATATAAAAAAATTCATAAAAGTTCAAAATAACACTCATTCAATATTAGCAATTTATAAACAAACTGAAAAACACAAAATGATTTTTTTTTAGGGTTCTGTTCGGGATCCGTTTATTTTGCTGAAATTGAAAACTTTTTTCTGAAAGTAAGGTAGATAAAAGTAAAAATTAGTTAAAATAGTACAGTGAAACCCATAAATAGTAAAAAAAAGTACAGTGAAGCCATGAATAGTAGTAAAAATAAACTAAATAGTAAAATAAGTTGACAAATTTCATCATGCCATACACGCACTGCAATACATGTATTGTTATTCAGATTAATTATGGTTGCTACTTGCGAGGTAAAAAAAAAAAAAATACAAGAAAACAAAAAATCCAAAGTCAAATGTTACTATAATTAAGATTGTTGTTAACATTAGTTATTATTGCTAATTTAATTATTTATGTCTAGAAATGTTCTGTCTCTTTAATATAAAGATGTCAAACTAAAAACAAGTGCTCAACTATCTTTATTAAAGTTTCTCAAAAAAAAAAAAAAAAAAAAAACTATCTTTATTAAATACTTTACTTAGTCAGCAACCTTTAGAAAAGCAAAAAATCTATAAACACACACACACACACACAAAAAAGACAAAAATTTGCACAATTGTTGATGAGACTAATTGTTACTAGTAGTTAAAAAAATGATGTTACTGATAAATCTATATGAGAACTACGAAAAGTTTGTCAACTCAACTTTTGTGAAAAAATATTGTTAAATTTTTTATACATGTTGCATTGCTATTAAATAAAGGAAATCAAATCTGAATGCTCAACCAACTTTAATCAAATATTTGCTTTTTAGATAAACTTATTGACAAAAAGGGAAAATATCTATAAACACAAAAAATTGTACAATTGTTGATGAGACTAATTGTTAATAGTAGTTAAAAAAATGATGTTAGTGATAAACCAATATGAGAACTACAAAAAGTTTACCAACTCAACTTTTGTGAAAAAAAGTTGTTAAATTTTTTATGTATGTCACATTGCTATTAAATAAAGGAAATCAAATCTGAATGCTCAACCAACTTTAATCAAATATTTGCTTTTTAGATAAATTTATTATAATATTTTAGCCTCTACTAACTTTCTAAAGTGATTGGACCAGCTTTAATTTTGGGCATTTTTTTTCTTCTTAAAAAAAAAAAAAAAAAAATTGGGGAATGAGATTTTGACTATATGAATATGATGGTTTTAGTAAATTTTTGGTAAATGTTTGGGCTTTCATATGCCAATCGTTTAATTTTTGTAGTTGGATTGTTATTTGGGCTTTTTTTTTTTAAGGAGGCGGATGATGTTGTTAGGTTGTTAGGGGGGGCCAAGTTTATTGGGCTAAATTCTAAAATAAGTATTGTGATAAGGAGATTTTTGAAATGCTATATATGGGGGCCATGGCCCCTTTGGTCTCCCGACCCAAATCCCCTACCTCTATCCCTGCCAGCAATTGAAGTATGGTATGTAGTACTTGATTTTTTCTTCTCCCTTTAATTTTAAACTTTGGATACTTCTTAAAAGGGAAAAAAATTATGTGACAAACTATGATTGATTAGTAGAGAATAATGCAAAATACTCATAGAGGAAGACTTTTAGGCATGACTTAATCTGACTTTATTTTCTTGATATGATATGATATGATATTATGCACGCAGGCTTATATTGTGTATATGGGCAACAAGAGGGATGAGGTTTCCACATCATCCCTTTACACAAGCATGCTACAAGATGTCATCGGCAGGTTATAAAAGTAGTATAATGGCACCACCATAAACTCGCTATATGAATGTTATTTTTATTATTATTTTTTTTTTTTGGTTATAACAAGTTTTTGACATTTTTCACGAAAAGTTTTTGTCATGTTATATTTAGCGGGAAAATAAAAAGTGGAGTCTCACATGTTGTATTTTATATCTATGTCACTTGGTTTTTTTAGAATCTTATATCATTATTACATGTAATATAATAAACATTGGTTTTTACATATTATTATAATATTAAGATTATGTGATTCAATATAAATGTTATACATTCAATATATATTTGTGGTTTTACCTTAAAATTATTAATATAATACATTATATATAAAATTTTATTCCCAAAAAGTTAGAAACACTACCCTGGTTAAAATTCCATTTTACATTTTCATTTTATGTTTTGATAAAATATTAAACTTAAGCAATGTACTTTATGTAATATGAGTTAATTTTTCCATTTTGTATTTTTATTAGCTATTATTTTATTATCAATTTCAATTATTTTAGCAATTTTGTAATTTATATAAATATGATTTTTTTTTTTTAATTTATCCATTAGATTCAAAAAAGTTAACAAGATCTCAATTACATAAAAAAAATATATATATGGTTATAGTTATCAAGCATTGAAATGCTTCTAGGTCCTAACCTGTCATAATGCATATGCCTACTTTCAGCCATATTGGTCCAGAATCTTTACTTTATAGCTACAAAAGGAGTTTCCATGGATTTGCAGTGGAGCTAACTGAGCAAGAAGCTCAAAAAATGGCTGGTGGGTGAACCTAATCACAATTCTTCCCCCTCTCTAACCCCCCCACCCCCCACCTCCCCCCCCCCCCCCCCCCCCCCCCCAAAAAAAAAAAAAAAATCTTGAATTCATAACAAAATGATGTAACAATGAATATGTAGGAATGGATGGGGTAGTGTCGGTGTTCCCTAACCAAAAAAAAGAGCTCCATACAACAAGGTCATGGGACTTCCTTGGCCTTCCTAAGCAAGTCAATAGACCAACAACTAAGAGCGACGTCATTATAGGAGTATTCGACACTGGAATTTGGCCGGAGTCTGATAGCTTTAATGACAAAGGATTTGGTCCACCACCTAGCAAATGGAAGGGCAAATGTCAAGCCCCAACCAATTTCACTTGCAACAAGTATATCTTTAACATCCATCTATTGCGTTTTGTATTCTATTTTATAAATTACTAACATGACTAATTGTAATTAGTGAACAATAAAATTGATGTCAATTGTAAAGCAAGTAAAAGTAATATTGTTCCAATCACAAAAGGCCATGTTAGCAATTAAGGAAAAAATTTGTGAAAAATGTTGTGCCAAGCATGTAAATTTAGAATTAATCAAAAGTACAACTAACAAATGTGGTTAAAATTAACGCAGTAAAATCATTGGAGCAAAATATTACCGTAGCGATCGAGATTTTCAAAAAGAAGATTTTCGATCTCCAAGAGATTCAGAAGGCCATGGAACACATGTTGCATCAATAGCAGCTGGGAACTTAGTGAGCAAGGCCAGCGTAAAAGGCATTGGTTTGGGAACAGCACGAGGAGGGCTTCCATCAGCACGTATTGCTGTGTACAAAGTATGTTGGTATCTTGGCTGTGATGATGTTGATATTCTTGCAGCATTCGATGATGCCATTGCTGATGGAGTTGACATAATATCTATTTCAATTGGTGGATCTTCTGACAACTATTTTATGGATACAATTGCCATTGGTGCCTTTCATGGTATGAGAAATGGAATATTGACATCAAGTTCTGCTGGTAACCGAGGTCCATATCTAGCAACACTCTCAAGCTTCGCCCCATGGTCTCTTTCTGTGGCTGCAAGCACCATGGACCGAAAGTTCTACACCAAGGTCCGATTAGGTAACAACAAGATCTTTGAGGTAATTAATATGCCCTTGTGGAATTTAATTAGGGATTTTTTTGATAATAATAATAATAATTATTTTTGACCTATAAGAAAAGATTCTATGTAATTTGTTTTTCTGAAAAATAATAACATTAATAAAATGCAAATACATAAGGAAAAATTCCTATATCCTAATCTTGGTGTTATATTTTATACTTCACTAATTGTAGTCTACAACACATTCCTAATTTTTCCTTAGAAAGTAACAATAAATTGAGATATAAAAAATATAGGCATATAATATAAGGTAATTGAAGAAACATAAAGTAAAACACTCAGTCGCATAATGTGAGAATTGGAGTTGCATTCTATTTGAAACTGCTGAGCGAACCATTTCCTTAATAGTACTGTCGAATTGCATGTGTAAAGCCTATGGTATAAAAATAAAACTGCAAACTAATTTGTAGAATTTCTTTACTTCGTGTGTAGGGTATTTCAATTAATACATTTGACCTCAAAAATGAAACGTATCCAATTATTTATGGTGGAGATGCACCAAACAAGACAGAAGAGTATGATTCATCCCTGTCCAGGTAATTGAAAAAAAAAAAAAAAAAAAAGTAACTTTTTTTGATATATACATATACAAAATGAAAAATTCTAATATCACAAAAAATTACACAACTTCTTTGCTATAATTGTGATGTGACAAAGTGTGACTGGTGAAGAAAAAATTATGGGTCTATTTATAAGTGATAATTAACCATTCATAGTTTGTCATGTCAGAGTTGTAACAAAAAAGTGGTAGAATAGTTTGTGGTCTTAGAACTACTCACAAACAAAAGGAGCAATTTTATGGTTTTTTTTTTTTTTTGGGAGATGAATGGTAGAAATTGTATTAAACTAGCAGGTAGAAATTCCTTTTGCTTCAAAGGAGTGGTACCAATTATCAAGAGCTTTATAACTTAATTGAAACTTTTTAGTATTTTCAATGGAAACATTTAAGATTCATATTCATCCACTTAACTATCGAATTATTGAAAAAAAGCGTATTCTAACATGGAAGTATTATAAAAGAAAAGTTGGTAGTTAAAAAAAATGGAACTTATTGGAAAAATGCAGGTATTGCTACGAAGATTCCTTGGACAAAAATTTGGTGAAAGGTAAAATTGTACTTTGTGATGTTGAGAATTATGGGGTTGGGCAACTCTTAGCTGGTGCAGTTGGTACTGTGATGCAAGGCCGACGCCCCAGTTCTGGGGCTTTTGCGTTTCCCTTGCCTGCAGCTTACCTTAGCTTGGAGGATGGTGGCGATATTTACTTGTACATAGATTCGACAAGGTATTAATCTAAAATATCCTAGACAATTAAGGACTTCACAACTCACAGGACACACTAATCCTAATCAAGATGCACAATTTTACAGAAGCCCAACTGCGACTATTCTTAAGACTGATGACCGTAAAGATCCATTTGCGCCTTACATAGCTGAGTTCTCATCTAGAGGTCCAAACCCAGCTAGTAATCAGTAATCGCTTTTATTATACATCAATCACAACCGACTATGTCAATAGTGGTGAATAAAGTTATAAAATATGTTACTCCCCTAGAATTATTGGTATTATTATTCTTATTGAAACCTATTTTATGTTGTTTTAGCCCGATTTAGCTGCTTTTGGAGTGGACATTCTAGCTGCATGGCCACCAATTTCTCCAATTTCCCCAATTTCTGATGTCAATTTTGATAAGAGAGCATTGTCATATAATATAATCTCGGGGACATCAATGTCTTGCCCTCATGGTTCAGGGGCGGCTGCATACATCAAATCTTTCCACCCCACATGGTCACCTGCGGCTATCAAATCTGCTCTAATGACTACTGGTAATAGCTATATTCAGTTCCTAATCTTGGTCATTTTAAGGCCAAACTAATTAGTTTGTTCTTTAAGTCTAAATTGATTGTTTTAAATCCCTAACAAAAGGGAGTCTCTTTTGTCTCTAAAGCTTAAAGTGATCGTCTTTTGTCCCTAACATGTCTAACATAATGATGATGTGTTAGTTTTTAGTTTGGTCATGTCATTGTTTCATTAGAGAGATTTGACGGTTGTTGAATATATATATATATATATATATATATATAAAGATTACCTTAAGTTTGTTAGGAATTAAAAGATATAACTTTAAACTTTAGGAACTAATATAATTGGTAAATTAAAGTTTAAAGTTTAAGGATTAATATTGTATTTTATCCTCATTTTAATATAAACCATAACCACAACCAAATTTGGTGTAATACTTGCAGCTGTCCCCATGAATCCTGAAGAGAGCTCTGGAGCTGAATTTGCATATGGTGCAGGCAATATTAATCCACATAGGGGTGCAAATCCTGGTTTAATATATGATATTGATGCACTTGACTACATAGCTTTTTTGTGTGGACAAGGATATAGTACGAAGTTATTACAAGCTATTACCGGAGACACTAGTAGTTGTCCCAAAGGTACTAATAGAAAAGTTTTCGATCTAAACTATCCTTCTTTTGCTCTATCCCCACCATCCTCAAATTCTATAAGTCATGTTTTCAATCGGACAATCACCAATGTTGGAACATCAACATCTACATACAAAGCTATTGTGAGCACCCCACCTGGACTTAGTATCAAAGTGAACCCTAGTGTTCTATCATTTACATCTCTCAAACAAAAGCTATCATTTTCCCTTATGATTAAAGGAACAATAGATAGACAAATAGTCTCTGCTTCTTTAATTTGGGATGATGGCACATTTCAAGTGAGGAGCCCCATTATTGTTGTGTATGAAGCATTTTGACATTCTATATATGGAACATGTATTACCAATATTAAGCAAGCAAAAGCTTTGAATTCAAAAATAATATTAACTAGTCGCTAACCCGTGCGATGCACGGGAAAGCTACCAATTTTTTCCAAATGATGTGACATTAGCTATTGGAATTCAATATCAATTCTCTAGTAGCATGTTGTTATTTTTCTATTTCATTTATTTCATGTCTTCCACTAAATATTCAATGCATTCATTATATTTAAAAACATATATTCAAATTGATTACCTAAGTGTTTGCAAAAAACTACAATTCAATCAACTCTAGAATACAAAATAGGCTGGGGTAAAAAATAAATCATAACTCAGTTTCCACACAAAAACAAAGGAAGCAAGCTGATAACTCCACCTCAATCAGTTTCCACTAAACAAATTCAAACCCATAGCTCAGTTTCCACACAAAAACAATTCAAATTGACCAATAGCTCAGTTTCCACACAAAAACATATATTCAATTTGATTATCTTAGTGTGTGCACAAAAACTCAATTCAATCAACTCTAGAATACAAAATAGGTTGGGAACTTCTTTTTCTAAAGAAAAATCTTGATGTTATATATCATGGCATATTCCCAAATACATTTTCGTATCTACCTATAAAATTTTACCATAAAATACACAATAACTTCTTTCTTATAAGCTACCTGATTATGCAAGCATCAAGTAAAATAGCATTCCTAATCCATATATGCATGCATACAAATTGCAGGGTTCACGAATAAAATAGACCTTCACAAAAGCAAAAAA
Organism: Quercus lobata; assembly: GCF_001633185.2. Taxonomy (NCBI): domain Eukaryota; kingdom Viridiplantae; phylum Streptophyta; class Magnoliopsida; order Fagales; family Fagaceae; genus Quercus; species Quercus lobata. The sequence continues at coordinate 60,450,841 of NC_044911.1, forward strand.
TTCCTCCTGAATGCGAACAACAACTGCCATTCTCTTCAAGTGGGATGCAAAGTGGTGTCTCTGAACAATCTGAACAGCATTGCCACTTCCCCTGCAATTTATAGCATGTCATAAAATCATGAAAAAAAAAAAATCTATTTATGCAGAAATTGGCTTCAAGACTTTAGTGGCTGTTTCCACCAAAATTAATAGACAAAGATATAGTCAATGACCAACTGAACTCTTTTTGATTGCTACCTTCATTTGTCTTTACTCTGGTTCTTAAGTGATTTTTTTACCCTCTTATGCTCTTTTATTAAGAATCTCTTGCTACATGTTCTTTAACAAAAAGAACATGTAAAGAAAGGAACCAATAACAGAAGCAAAAAGCGCAGCTAAAGCAAGGAAAAAGATAAAGAAAACGAATACATGTCCATAAAATCACATTCCAATCTTGGATTAAAGAATGAAAATAAAACTATATATAGAAATAAAGCCCAAAGAGCAATAAGACTAATGATATTGAAATGTCACAGCATACCTTTTTGGCATGACCTTTTCATCTGACTTATAACTCCAATCAATTCCCTTAAGTGCAGCCTTCTCTAGAGGATCACCTACCTACAGGCAACAATTCTTATTATTTTGTTACAAGAGTGGGCCTACAGGAATTTGTGATATGACAGCAACAGGAGCAATTATAAGCAAATAATTTTCAAATAAAAGATTGAAAATAATGTTCATCAGTGAGAAATGAAACATAAAAGCAAAACTTCAAGTAAAATATGAACAAAATATGATTAAAAAAATGGAACTTTCTAACACAGCAAGGACTCAAAGTAACATACATACTGAACAATGCCAGCAGGGAAAGACAAAACTACTCTTTGCCAAAGTATGTTTCCTATTGTGCCAAAGGTGGATGTAAATTTTCAACATATAGGTTAAGGGTTCCATTCTCATAGACAACCAAATTACACAGGGACACAGCAAGGATTCAAAGAACATACATACTGAACAATGCCAACAGGGAAAGAAAGAAATAATCTTTGCCGAAGTATGTTTTCTATTGTGCCAAAGTTGGATGTAAGTTCTTAATAGATAGGTTGAGAGTTCTTTTCTAACTGATGTTATTCTCAAGTTCCTAGTTTCTAGTAAGGGGCATCTTCTAAGAAAGTAGTCTCAAACAGTTTAACAACAACAGGTAACTTGAACCAACCAACATGAGTAAAAAAAGAAGGATGAAGTGAATGAAAAAGAAGATACAAATCAATAGTTGTGAGCCATTTAAGGCTAACAAAATCTGAAGCAGCAATCTCTATTTCATTTTATTTCTCATACATACATGGCACATCCAATCTAAATGCCACAAGCAAACCAACCAGCCAAAAAGTAGGACCATAAAAGCACAAACTACATTAAGGAAAATTTATTATAGGTTCTCCATAAGGGAGCTGACGAACATTCAATAGTGTATTCAAATATGATTGCAGAAAAATGGTCACGGTTGGCATTCCTTGCAGACCAATGATACTTGGATAATTACATCAAATTCATAAGAATCCTGAGATTGTTAATAAAAGAATTCTGATGCCAAGCACTTGACTAAAATCTTATGCTGTGAAAAGTGCAATTCTTTACCAAAATACACTATATATATATATATATAGACGAAACAAATAGCTTTAGAAACCCAATGTAATTCACCATCCAAGTACAACAATAAGGTTTGTCACAAAACTGAAAACCATATAAAATTACTTAATACTTATTATCCATGTCTATTATTGATTCAAGTGAAAACCAAAAAATTATTTTGGCCACAGTACATGTTAATCTATTCTGTATCAGCCTCATCAGCCTGAATTGCCCGATTACATACTGAATTATGTTTGCAAGATCAATAAAACACGTAAACATTGATTATTGATATTGTATAAATACCCACCAACCAAAATCAACAACACACAAAAAGAAAAGCAATTTGCTGATGGAAAAAACAAAAACTTACTTTGTTTGGTTTGGAGGCAGACCCTTTTGCCGATGGATGAAGAGACCGAGCGAGGTTTGGAGGCAGACCCTTTTGCTGATGGATGGAGAGAGAGAGTGACTGAGAGAGAGAAAAGCAGGCCCTTTTGCTGATGGATGAAGAGAGCGAGCGACTGAGAGAGAGAAAAGGAGAGGCGCTTGCGAAAAGAGAGGTTTATAATGGTTTTCTTAGGTTTCGGTTTTTTTTTTTTTTGGTTTTGGTTTTATTGTTTTATGTTTTATTATTTTTTTTTTTTAATGTTGTGCTGACGTGGAAAATTGTGGGAGCTTCAAAAGCTTCGGTTTTATATATATATATAGATAATAAAGCAAAAGCTTTGAAGTATTATGCTCATATTAAGAAGGATGATAGTGGCGATGAAACTACACCACAAAAAATGGTTGTAAACTTTTGTTGCTTGATTGTACTTAACTGTAGTACCCCCATTAAAGATTATGTCTTTCTGATATGTAATCAGGGTCAACTTAATACAATTTGAGACCTAAGATAATGGTGTATTAATCTTATTTCTCAAAAAAAAAAATGATACATACATTCACAACATTTTCATAATAAAGGCGAATCGTAAAATACAATATACAACTTGATTAATTTTATATAAAGAATCAAATATCTTGATTTATTTATAAAATTCAACAAATATATATATATATATATAGTTTTACCTTTTTATTTTGTAAAATGTTTGGGATAGATACTATTATAAATACTAATTAAAATCTCAAGTCGTTATGGTGTTTTGAGAGAGAGAGAGAGAGAGAGAGTATGTTGCGACTCACCATTGCAATTCCTGACAACCCAGCCTTGCCGCAAAACACCCAAGAAGCCCAACCTAATTCGCCCACCGATGAAGGGAGCTTGAGAGAGAGAGAGAGAGAGAGAGAAATGGGTTTAAAGACAAAAACATATATTATTATTAAAATAAACATTGCCTTTGAAGACTAAATTAAATTGAAAACAAAAAACTGTTCTCTGTAGTGACTTTTGAGAACAATTTTCTTAAAATAGGCGTTAAATACACTTTTCTTTTGGGACCTACAATTTTCTGTAATTGGAAAACAAAAAAATTATTTTTAAAATAACTATTTGAGATAAGATCAGAAGATTGATAGTGTTGGCCTCGGACAGTTTAATTAGTTTGTTGGCGGGCTTAACAAAAGCTATTTGAGGCTAGAAGAGTCTCTAGTTTGGCCCAAGTTCAGTTCCTTCCTTTAAAATGTCCATTTCTCTCATGTACACTTTGAGTGAACAACATTGACTAGACTGCTCTAAGGACTAAGAATAGGATAAGGGAGTTTGGAGTAATTCTAGTATCACATAAATTGTTATAATTTTTTATATAACTATCTTACATGTTAGACTGTGATTGATTATCTGTTACTTTCATATTAAATTGTTACTTTTTTTCTATCATTCATAATTTGTAATGTGGACAGTATGACACAAGTCTTGTCATGCCCAATATTATGATAAAAAAAATGTTGACAGGTAACATAGGTATGCAATGAATTTGTTAAGTGTCTCATTTTCAAATCTTGTCAACGTTGGAAATTTGTTAAGTGTGGGTTTACTCGGTCTTCGCGTAGACTTTTCTGCCTCCACAATTTATTGCCTTAAAATACTTACGGCATTTTTGGTTAGTTGTTGGTGATGTCGCTTTTTGGAATATATAATTGTAGATAGTGTTTACTACAAGCACTGCTAATACACAAACTTTTGCAGAATTAGCAACTGTGTAAACTTATTTGTTTTTGATATATTGATAACTTCTTAAGAGAAATTTTTTTAGTACGTAATCTAATTATCTAGTTATGTATAGTAATATTGAAGCCTTAAATTAAGAGGACCTATTACGTGTTGTAATATAAATTTTAATTTTGTTTAAGGTATATTGTGGGGGAGTTAATTAGGAGGAGGAGATTAAAGAGAGGTGAGATTCAAACTATATATAGACATCGGACACGACTAAGATATCACTATAGACTATCACAATCCTTAATACATAAATTTGGTTTTCAAGCACCCACAGACAATACTAGTTTTGAGGTTATGCTATGGCTGAACCCATTGGATGAGTATCTATGGTCCCCGGTCCTCCATTTCCCAATCTCTTATTTAGATTCTACAGACATTGGTTACTCAATGAATAGATGTTGTGATGGTTAATGGTCATACCTAGGCAAGGTCTTCCTTGGACAAGTCACCCCCTACAATTTTTCTCTATAACAAACAATAAAGAAAGAAAGAAGAGTATGTATATTGGGAAAAATTATTAGGT